>NW_006922017.1:759112-762400 GCF_000298275.1 Orycteropus afer afer | reverse complement strand
GATTCAAACTGCCAGCCTTTGAGAATAGCAGCCAATCACAAAATTGCTTTGTGCCACCCAGGCTTATAATTAGTTACTGATAGGTTTATAGTTCACTAAGATGAAATCGACTTCAGCAATCACTGATGCAAAAAGATGTCTAAGTGTTTCATTGTTTATACATATGAATAACCACACACTAATGAATGTGTCAAGGCACATGATACCACTAATTATATGGAATGAGATGAATAGGAAATACAGGTAGTCTGTCTAAAGTGCCTGCAAAGAAAATCTTCCTATTGCTACCAATGATCACAAAGTTGTTTAAAGATTTTTGTGTGATAATGTGAGTTATCCAACTTTCTAGAACCAAAATCTAAAGTGTTTCTCCTTATTTCTCCTAATAACTCTTAGAAGCGTACCCACCACCATCTGTTAGTTTTCTGTACTGTGGTGGCTTCTGTGTTGCTATGATGCTGAAAAATATGCCACCAGTATTTCAAGTACTAGCAGGGTCACTCATGATAGACAGGTTTCAGTGAAGCTTCTAGACTCGGACAGATTAGGAAGAAAGGTCTGATTATCTACTTCTGAAAATCAGCCTGTGGATCACAACAGAACATTGCTCAATGTAGTGCTGGGATGGTGCAGGACCAAGCAGTGTTTCACTCTTTTATATTTAAGATCTCTATGAGTCAAAGCCAACTTGATGGCAGCTAACAACAACAACAACAACAGTGTCTAATGATATGCATTAGTAATGTATTTGTATTCTCTTAACTTTAAAGCTGTTTGCATCTCATTGTTCATTAAAGTCTTCACCAGTGAAGAAGCAAAAAACATTATCAGCGATTGATTCTTTTTTGCTACTTGTGAGCCGTTTTCAATGACTTTTTTTTTTTCTTTTTTGACAAAGCCAAGATGAGGTAGAAATTATTAACAAATAAGAGATCTGGACAGTAGTGTGTGTGGTATTTAAGAGACATATATGGTGTTTATTTATTTATTTTATTGTGCCTTAGGTACAAGTTTACAGAGCAGAGTTTGTTTTACATTCAGCATTTCATGTACATTTAGTTTCACTCCCCATTTATTATCCCCAACCTTAACCCAGTCTCCTCCCCTCCCTTCCCAGTAACCCCCTCCCTGTACCCCTCATAGTTATGCACTTCTGTGTGTCCTGCATTTCTTCCTGGGAATGTTGGCCCTCTGGTGCCCCATGGTCAATTGCTCCAAGGGATGCATCTCCATAGAGTATGTGTGTGCATCACCCTGGATTGAATGGTCTGCGTGTACATCTTGTTTACTATTGGACTGAGAGTAAGCCCCTAGGACTGAGTTTTATTCCAGGCCCAGAATGTATCCCAGGACCATAGTGTTAGGGGTCTCACCAAACTCCATCTGACCAGTAATTCTGGTCATTATTGAGGTTTTGGATTTTGTTCCATGTTTTTCCTCCCACTCTATCCAGCATCTCCAGATTTAATCCTTTCCTTAGTGGTTGGCATAGCCAACATAGCCAGGCACTTCTTCAGGTTCTTCGGGTCTTGAGGGTCATTGTGTCCTAGGGCTGATTGCTTCCAAATGCCCTTGTTTTTTTTGCACTCTTCTTTGCTTCTGAGAATAGGAGACAATTAGTTGCCTCTTAGTCTCCCTATCCATGAACAAGGCAGGTTCTTCCATTTATGTAGAGCCCTTGTTGTCTCTTATTGTTGTTGTTGTTATGTGCCGTCAAGTCGGCCCCGACTCATAGCGACCCCACCTTGGGTTTCCGAGGCAGTATCACTATGGATGTAGGATTGCCCAACCTTCCTTCCGAGGAGTGGCTGGTGGGTTTGAACTGCCAGCCTTCTGGTTAGCAGTCAAGTGCTTTAGCCACTATGCTACCAGAGCTCTTATAGTAGTGTTTTATAGTTTTCTTTGTACAAGTCTTTTGTGTCTCTGGCAAGATTTATTCCTAGATATTTTATCTTTTTAGTAGCTATTGTAAATGGTATTTTTTCACTTATTTCAGATGTCTCTTTGTTGGTGTAGAGGAATCCAACTGATTTTTTTTATGTTGACCTTGTATCCTGCCACTTTGCTGAACCTCTCTATTAGTTCCAGTAGTTTTTTGTTGAGTGTCTTGGGTTTTCTATGTACAGGATCATATCGTCTCCAAACAGAGATAGTTTCACTTCCTCTTTGCCAATTTGTATGACTTTTATTTCTCTTTCTTGCCTTATTGCCCTAGCTAGGACCACTCCTCGGAAGGAAGATGGGGCAATCTACATCTGTAGTGATACTGCCTCGGCAACCCAAGGAGGGGTCACTATGAGTCGGGTCCAACTCGATGGCACATAACAACAGCAACAAGGACTTCCAATGCAATATTAAATAGAAATGGTGATAGAGGGCATCCCTGTCTGGTTCCCATTTGTATGGGGAATGCCTTGAGTCTTTCCCATTAATAATGATGTTGGCCATTGGGTTTGCATATATGTTTTTTATTATGTTGAGGAATTTTCTTTCTATCCCTATTTTGCTGAGAGTTGTAAACAGGAGCGGGTGTTGGATTTTATCAAATGCCTTTTCTGCATCAATTGATATAATCATATGCTTCTTTTCTTTTGTTTTGTATTTGTAGTGGATTACACTGATTGTTTTTCTGGTATTGAACCATCCTTGCATACCTAGTATGAATCCCACTTAGTCAGGATGTATTATTTTTTTGATATGTTGTTGGATTCTGTTGGCTAGGATTTTGTCAAAGATTTTTGCATCTGTGTTCATGAGGGATATTGGTCTGTAGTTTTCCTTTTTAGTGGTATCTTTCTCTGGTGTTGGTATTAGTGTTTTGCTTGCTTCATAAAATGAGTTCAAGAGTATTCCATCTTTTTCTATGTTCTGGAATAGGTTAAGTAGTATAGGTGTCAACTCTTCCCTGAATATTTGGTGAAGCCATCAGGACTAGGACTTTTCTTTGTGAGGAGTTTTTTAATGACTGTTTTTTAATGACCTGTTCAGTTTCTCATTTTGTTTTGGGTCTGTTCAAGTATTCTGTTTCTCAGTGGGATAGTTTAGGTAGGTCTTATGATTCCAGAAACTTGCCCATCTCTTCAAGGTTCTCAAATCTGTTGGAGTACAGTTTTTCATAATATTCTGTCAGTATCTTTTTTATTTCAGTTGGTTTTGTTGTGATGAGACCCTTTTCATTTACTATTCTCGTAATTTGCAACTTTCTTTTCTTTTATTAGATTTGCCAATGGTTTGTCAATTTTGTTAATCTTTTTGAAGAACCAGCTTTTTGTTTTGTTGATTTTCTCT
>NW_006922017.1:753541-758266 GCF_000298275.1 Orycteropus afer afer | reverse complement strand
TATGAATAGCAGTGAAACACTGTCTGATATATTACTGGAAAGCTTTATGAATGGCCCTGAAACACTGTCCAATTCAGTGCCAGAAGATGAGCCCTTCATGTCAGAAGGCACTCAAAATACGACTGTGAAAGATCTGCCTCATCAGAGTAGAATCTCCCTTAAAGATATGGATAAAGCAGAACTTTCGGGACCTCCATCTGCTGATGTGGCATGACTCAAAATGAGAAGAAACAGCTGCAAATATCCATTAATAATTAGAATGTGGAATGTACAAAGCATGAATCTAGGAAAATTGGAAGTTGTCAAAAGTGAAATGGAATGCATAAAGATTGATATCCTAGGGACTAGTAAGCTGAAATGGACCAGTCTGGCCCATTTTGAATCGGACAACTATATGATCTACTATGCCGGGAATGGCACTTTGGAGAGAATTGGCATGGCATTCATCATCACAAAGAATGTTTCAAGATCTGTCCTGAAGTACAGTGCTATCAGTGATAGGATAATATCCATACACCTACAAGGAAGGCCAGTTAATAAATACTACTATTATTCAGATCTACACACCAACCACCAAAGCCAAAGATGAGGAAATTGAAGATTTTTACCAACTTCTGCAGTCTGAAAATGCCCAAACTTGTGATCAAGATATGTGATTAGAATGCAAAAGTTGGAAAAAAAAAAATTCAAACCTGTAGTTGGAAATTTTGGCCTTGGTGATAGAAATAACACTGGAGATAGCATGATAGAATTTTGCAAGATAAACGACCTATTACATTTTTCAACAACACAAACAGTGGCTATACACATGGGCATCATCAGATGGAGTACACAGGAATCAGATTGACTACATATGTGGCAAAAGTCAATGGAAAAGCTCAATATCTTCAGCCAAAACAAGTCCAGGAGCTGATCGTGGAAAAGATCATCAATTGCTGATATGCAAGTTGAAATTAAAGTTGAAGACAATTAAAACAAGTCCACAAGAGCCAAAATATGACCTTGAATATATCCCTCCTGAATTTGGAGACCATCTAAAGAATAGATTTGATGCACTGAATAGCAATGACTGAAAACTAAAGGAATTGAGGGATGACATCAAGAATATCATCCATGAAGTAAGCAAAAGGCCATAGAAAAGACAGGTAAAGAAGAAAAGACCAAAATGGATGTCAGAAGAGACTCTGAAACTTGCCCTTGAGCAAATAGTAGCTATGGAAGAAATGGAACCATATGGAACCAAATGGAAGAAATGACAAGATAAAAGAACTGAACAGAATATTTCAAAGAGCAGCTCAAAACAAAGTCAATTATTATAATGAAATGTGCAAAGGCATGGAGTTGGAAAGCTGAAAGGGAAAAATACACTTGGCATTTCTCAAGCTGAAAGAACTGAAGAAAAAATTTAAACCTTGAGTTGCAATATTGAAAGACTCTATGGACAATATATTGAATGATGCAGGAAACATCAAAAGAAGATGGAAGGTATACACAGAGTCACTGTACCAAAAAGAATTGGTTGATGTTCATCCATTTCAGGAGGTAGCATATGATCAAGAACCAATGGTATTGAAGGAAGTGGTGAAAAACAAGGCCCCAGGAATTGACAGAATACCCATTGAGATGTTTCAAAAAACAGATGCTGTGCTTGAGACACTCACTCAAGTATGCCAAGAGATTTGGAATACCACTCCCTGGCCAACTGACTGGAAGAGATCCATATTTGTACCCATTACAAAGAAAGGTGATCTCATAGAATGTGGAAATTATCGAACAATATCATTAATATCGCATGCAAGTAAAATCTTACTGAAGATAATTAAAAAACAGTTGCAGCAATATATTGATGGAGAACTTCCAGAAATGCAAGCTGGATTCAGAAGAGTGTGTGGAATTAGGGATATCATTGCTGATGTCAGATGGATTTTGGCTCAAAAGCAAAAAATACCAGAAAGATGTTTACTTGTGTTTTATGCAAAAGAATTCAATTGTGTGGATCATAACAAATCATGGATAACATTGAGAAGAATGGGAATTCCAGAACACTTAATTGTACTCATGAGGAACCTGTACATAGACCAGGATGCTGTCGTTTGAACAGCACAAGGGGATCCTGCTTGGTTTAAAATCAAGAAGGGAGTATGTTACAGTTGTATTCTTTCACCATAATTACTCAATCTGTATGCTGAGCAAACAACCAGAAGCTTGGTTATATGAAGAAGAATGTGGCATCAGGATTAGAGGAAGACTCATTAATAACCTGTGATATGCTGATGACACAACTTTGCTTGCTGAAAGTGAGGACCACTTGAAGCACTTACTGATGAAGATGGAAGACTACAGTCCTCAGTATGGATTACACCTCAACATAAAGAAAACAAAAATTCCCACAACTGGTCCAATAAACATCTTCATAGTGGATGGAGAAAAGATTGAAGTTGTCAAGCATTTCATATTAGATGGTTCTACAATGAACACTAATGGAAGCAGCACTCAAGACATTGGATGAAGTATTACATTGGGCACATCTGCTGCAAAATACCTCTTTCAAGTGATGAAGAGCAAAGATATCTCCTTGAAGACTAAGGTACACCAACACAAGCCATGTGTCACGTGGTTCCTCACGTGGTTCAGTCACCTCATATGCATGTGAGAGCTATGAATAAAGAAGACCGAAGAATAGTAAATCCTTTTGAGTCATGGTGTTGGTGAAGAATGCTGAAAGTACTATGGAATGCTAAAAGAACTAATAAATCTGTCCTGGAAGAAGTGTAACCAGAATGCTGCTTGGTGGCAAGAATGGCCAGACTTTGTCTCACTTACTTTGGTCATGTTGGAAGAAGGGACCAGTCCCTGGAGAAGGACAGCATGCTTGGTAAAGTGGAGGGTCAACAAAAAAGGGGAAGGCCCTCAAGAAGATGGATTGATACAGTGGCTACAACAATGGGCTGGCTACAATGGTGGGCTCAGGTATAGCAAGGATCATGGGGCTGGCACAGGATTGTCAGTGTTTCATTCTGCTGTACGTAGGGTCACTATTAGTCAGTGACAGCTCAATAGTACCTAACAACAACAACAAAATTAGGATAAAATGTTTCATTGTAAGATAATGCATGTGTTAAGCACAGTTCCTACCTAACATTTACAAAGCTCCCAATAAATGTAAGGCAATATTATTGATAAAGAGCTCTGATGATGTAGTGGTTAAGACATTGGGCTCCTAACCAAAAGCCCTGCAGTCTGAACCTACCGGCCATTCTACGGAAGAAAGATGAGGCAGTCTCCCTCTGTAAAGGTTTACAACCTTGGAAA
Source organism: Orycteropus afer afer (assembly GCF_000298275.1). Lineage (NCBI taxonomy): Eukaryota > Metazoa > Chordata > Mammalia > Tubulidentata > Orycteropodidae > Orycteropus > Orycteropus afer. The sequence continues at coordinate 754,954 of NW_006922017.1, read as the reverse complement.
GCCGATGGGGGCCACTGAGTCAGAATCAACCCAATGGCAGTGAGTTTGGTTTTTGTTATTGATGAAAAGTCATAATTCCAAAATATTCTTATGAAATGCCATTTTTGCTTTGGAAAGTTCTACATATTGTTCCAACCCAATTGTTTTAAAAGAGAAAATTGGTACTAGGTTTTAATAAATGAAATTCTAATACCAAAGAAAGTACAAATGAAAGACTTGACATTGATGATGTTACATCTTGCTCAAATTGAATTCTATGTTTGTGTTAATGTTTAAATTTAGTAAGTCTTTGCTTTAATTTATTCCAAAGTGTTTTCTTTTGATGTAAAGTGAAAAACAAATCTTAAAGAAATTTATAGAATATTTATTTTCTGTATTATAACAGATAAATATGAAATTCAAAATTTTGAAATTGAATTTTCAGGTTTTGCTTTATACCTGTGTTGAGAGGGTAAACTTCAACTAACCAGAATCCAACTGAGTAGATCCCACAAATACTCATATTTTGGTTTCTGTTTTTGAGCATGCATTTCCTCTGTTAGAAATTCCTCCTGGTGTTAAGCTGCTGTTGTTGTTGTTGTTGTTATGTGCTGTCGAGTCAGCCCTGACTCATAGCGATCCCTCCTTGGGTTTCCGAGGCAGTGTCACTATGGAAGTAGATTGCCTCATCTTCCTTCCAAGGAGTGGCTGGTGGGTTTGAACCACCAGTCTTCTGGTTAGGAGTCACTAACCTTATAGCCTTAGCCACTATGCTACCAGAGCTCCCGGTGTTAAGCTGAAGCTCCTTTTCTGTGCTCATACCACTATACGAGGTGTTTGGTTCCTCACATGGCATTTTCTCCTGATCCTAGGTCTACTCCAGAGTGTTCTCTCATTGCCCTTGAGTTAGTGTCTGTAGTTAAATAGAATCTTTCAGTAATGCCACTTGAGGCTTGAATTTTCTCTTCATTTCTTTCAACTTAAGAAATGCTGATCATTTTCTTCCCTTCTTGCTTTCTCATTTCTAGTCATTATGCATTTCATCATAATACTTTGCCTTGTCTTCTTGATTTGCACTTTGAAATCTTCTGTTCAGCTCTTTTATTTTATCAAGTTTTCCATTTTCTTTAGCTACTCTGGACTTCACAGCAAATTTTAGACTTTCTTGACATACATTTTGGTCTTTTCCTTTTTCCCTTTTTAATGACTTTTTGCTTTCTTCATGTATGATACTCCTGATGTCTTCCCACAACTCTTCTGTTCTTTGATCAGTGTGTCAAATCTGTTCTTGACATGGTCTCTAAATTTAGGTAGGATGTATTCAAGGTCTTACTTTTGCTCTCCTAGACTTGCTTTGATTTTCTTCAGTTTCCGTTTCAACTTGAACTTACATATGAGCGATTGAAAGTCTATTCCAGAGTCAGTCCCTGAAAA
>NW_006922017.1:747750-752681 GCF_000298275.1 Orycteropus afer afer | reverse complement strand
AAAAAAAAAAAAAGCAAGGGAAGGTTTATATATGGAACGAAACTTCCATATATAAAGTTTGTTACCAGGGGTGGGAGGGGAGGGGAGGGAACCCTGGAAAAAAAAAAGCATTGACCCATGTCACTTTAGTTTTGTGTATTTCACTGTACATAATTGTATTTCAATAAAATGTATTTAACAACAACAACAAAAATAAATTCCCCAAAATGGTTGTACCATTTACCAAAAAAAAAGAAAGATCAGTTGCTAGAAAAGGATGTCACGTATGGTAAAGAAAAGGGTCAGTGAAAACGGAGGAAATCCTCAGTGAGATGGATTGACACAATAGCCACAAGAATGGATTTAAACATACCCTCAGTCACTAACATGGTGCAGGACTGGGCAATGTTTTGGTCTGTTACACGTATGGTCGCCATGAGTTGGAGTGGATTCAGTGGCCACTAACAACACCATCACCTAAATTGCACCTAATAAGCCTTTGTTTGTTTGTTTGACTTGGGTTGTCAGAGTATGGTTGGTGTGGTAGTTAAGTTTGTGTGTCAACTTGGCTGGGCCAGGTTCAATGGCTGGGCAGCTGGTGGTAGTTATTCCCCATGATGAAACTGGCAATCAGCTCCATGGTGGGATCTACCACAAGCAGCTGAGAAGCTACTTTAGGGATGTGGTCTGATCCCCATATATAAGAAATAGCTTTGAGAATGGTCTCTAGCTTATGGCATGCTTGAACCCTGCATGTAGCCGTGTTGTTGTTCCGCAGCCTGCCATGCTCTGCTGACCTTTGGACTGTCAATGGACTTGAATTAATGGTCTGCCATGTGGTTTGGTTACATCAGGACTGTGCTTTTTTACTTGTCAACCTTGGGCTTGTCTGTCTTAGCAGCCAGCAGCTGTCTGAGTGAAGAAAGGCTTCTAGCTCCAGTGGGCCGAGAGCAGGAGGCAGAGCTGAAGCCCAACATTGAGGGGCTTTCACACAGCCCCTAGAGCCTTGGAACTTTGAACTCAGACTTAAAGCCTCCAAAATGTGAGAGAATAAACTCCTGTTTGTCAGGCCATCCCATGTGTGGTGTATTCTTGTCAGAGCAGCACTAGGTAACCAAAACAGTTGGGATGACTGTGAATTCTTATGAATGCTACATTATTAAAGCTGTCCATAACGACCTTGGTGCCTTACAGACTTTCAAGTATTAATTGAGAAACTTAGTCCTTATGAATCTTTGGCCTTCCTTGACTATTCAGTTTGTTATTGTAGCAGCTCTTTGTATAATGGCCTTTTAGTTAATTTTCATCTTCCTCCTAGTTCTGCCAACTCTCCAGTTGTTTATTTACAGAAATTCTGCCCCATAGCATCTAATAATAAATAAGGAGTGAAAATACTGTGTTGCTTTTCATAGGAGTGCTGTAAATGATAACAAAAACTATAAATCAAAAAATCATGATGTTTTAGTTCTAAACAAAGGCAGAAAGAAAGAGTCCATGTGTTAGGCAGCTGTGGTAGAAGCAAACACTGGCCTTCAAAAGTTTGTTTCCAACCTGGAACTTACAACTTACTTGTTGTGTGATCTTGGCTAACTCTCTTGGTTTCTCTAATATAAATGGCCTTATCTGTAAAATGGAGAAGATATTGCATCCCTTATGGGATTGAGAGCTTAAGAGAATATATGCTATAAGCCATGTTTTATAAACTGCAAGTACCAAATGCAGGTCATTAATATATATCTCATCAGAATACATCTGATCTCAATGTTGAAAGAGACATAAATAAGAGATCATCATTGTTTAAATGCTTTAAAAAAAAAAAAAGCAGACTTTTTCTAAAGTTTTATTTTAACTCTATAATAAACCTCGACATTTTCATCCTTAGGTTTTAGACCCAAACATATAATTTTTCTATATAACTTTCAGGATTTGGTAAGCAATAAAAAAGTAAAGGCAATTATAAACTCCAGGTAAAGTGGAAAGTTGTACAATGATGCCATGGTCCAACCACCAGTGCAGCTGTGATACAATTAGTTACCAAAAAAAAAATATTTATGGTACTTACCAGTGGTAGACACAACTCCTGAGGAATTATCTCATTAGGGATAGTGATTATACAAACTGGATATACATAGAGTAGACATTGAGATCTTGGGTAGAGATTAAAGACCAAAAAGAAGTTCTTTTCTAGCACTGAATTTGGGAGAGATCAGAAAAGGCTGTTTTGAACCACAAGACTATGGTCTTAAGCCTTCAAACCCAGACTCTGTGGTTGGTATGGTGGGATGATAAGGGACTAAACTTGATATCCTTGTGGTCTCCTAATGACGTGCTCTTCATGAGTCAGATTGTGCCTCAAATGGAGTTTTCCTTTTCGTCTTACTCATATATTCCACAAGCATCTAACTTCCTCTGTGTCTTAAACCTCAAATCACCCAGAAACAGCTTTCAAGAATTACAATTTTAACTGACAAATTATTTGTATTTTTTCAAATCACATTTGTTATTTCCTAAATGTAAATCCATATAGTTTAATTAATTAATTGCATTACACTAACAAAAAAGAAGAAAAAAAAAAATACCAAGGATGTCTGATTAACCAAAATTTAAGAATGTTGTACTTTTTGTGTGACAGTTTCCTTCTATAAAGTCGCTTAAATTCATAACAAACAAATTGCTATCCTTTAACAATAAGAAATATTTCATTGAAACCTCATTCTCTAGTTGTGCTTACCTTGGAACTAAATACATTAAGCAGAAAGCCATTTCACTGGTCATGGTTTTTAAAAAATAATCAGGAGACATAGCATACTATCATCTTTTTATATATTTTATTGTTTTTTTGGTAAAAGTTTACACAACAAATTATGTCCCCATTTAACAATTTCTATACCTATTATTCAGTGACACTGGTTACATTTTTCACAACGTGGCAACATTCTTATTATTTCTGTTCTGGTTGTTCTTTTTTTTCCTTTAATCTATCTTCTTTGTCCTTGTTATCTTCTCATCTTTCCTTTAGGGTCAGTGTTGACTGTTGTGGCTTACAAAAAAAAAGCCCAAACTTAGTGCCATTGAGTTGATCCGGACTCATAGCAACCCCTCCTTGGGTTTCCAAGGTGGTATCACTACAGAAGTAGATTGCCCAACCTTCCTTCCAAAGGGTGGCTGGTGGGTTTGAACTGCCAGCCTTCTAGTTAGTAGTCAAATGCCATAGCCTCTGCGCCAGCAGAGCTCTCAAGAAGCACAGTACTCATGGATGATATTATTTATTTTATAAGCCAATCAGTAATTTAGCTGAAAGGTGACCTCTGGGAGTGATTTCAGTTCAAAGTTTAAAGGGTATCTCAGGACAATAATCTCCAGGGTTCCTCTAGTCTCTACGAGTCCAGTAAGTCTGACTTTTTTTTAAGAGTTTGAGTTTTGTTCTTTATTTTTCTCCCATTCTATCCAGGACTATCTATTGTGTCCTTGGTCAGAACAGTCGGTAGTGGTAGCTGGGTGCCATCTTCTTCTTCTGGTCTCAGGATTGATGATGCCATGGTTCATGTAGGCTATTAGTCCTATAGACTAATTTCTTCTTTGAGTCTTTGGTTTCCTTCTTTCTCTTTTGCTCCAGATGAGTAGAAACCAATAGTTACATCTTAGATGGTTGCTCACAGCTGTTAATATCCCAGATACACTCACCAAACTAACATGTAAGACATAAACTTCATAAACTGTTATGCCAATTGACCAAGTTGTTCCTCAAGACTATGGTCCTAAGCCTTCAAACCCAGGAAACCTATCCTGTGAGGTATTTGGTTTTGTCTATGAAGTATCCATGACTATACCCATGAATTTAAAAAAAAAAAAAAAAAACCTCACTGCCATCTAGTAAATTCCAACTCATGGCAACCCCCATTGTGTTTCTGGGGCTATATATCTTTACAAAGGTAAATCACCCCATTTTACTTCCACAGAGCAGCTGGTGGGTTTGAACCACTGACCTTCTGTTTATCAGCCAAATGCCTTATCCACTAGACCACCAAAGCTCCTTGTACCTATGAATATGTATATGAATATAAATGCAGCACACGTATACATGTGCATACATATGCCTACAGATACACCAATACATACACATTAACTTTCTACATCAAAATGCCAGCAGGGTCACCCATGGTGGGCAGGTTTCAGTGGAGCTTCCAGGCTAACACAGACTTGGAATAAAGAAGAGGCCATCTACTTCTCAAACAATTGGACAGTGAAAATCTTATGAATAGCAGTGAAACACTGTCTGATATATTACTAGAAAACTTTATGAATAACCCTGAAACACTGTCTGATATAGCACCAGAAGGTGAGCCCATCAGGTCAGAAGGCACTCAAAATTTGACTGGGGAAGAACTGACTCTTCAGAGTAGAGACAACCTTAACAATATGGATAGAGTAAAGCTTTCAGGACCGGCAGTGGCTGATGTGACACAACTCAAAATGAGAAGAAACAGATGCCAACACCCACTAATAATTGGAACATGGAATGTACAAAGTATGAATCTAGGAAAATTGGAAGTTGTCAAAAATGAAATGGAACGCATAAAGATCGATACTCTTGGCATCAGTGAGCTGAAATGGACTGGTTATGGCCATTTTGAATCAGACAACCAAATAATATACTATGCCAGCAATGACAAAGAGGAATGGTGTGGCATTCATCATCATAAAGAGTGTTTCAAGAACTGTCCTGAAGTACAACATTGTCAGAGATAGGAAAATATCCATACGCCTACAAAGAAGACAAGATGGATTGACACAGTGGCTGCGGCGATGGGCTCAAGTATAGCAGGGATTGCAGAGCTGTCTCAGGGTCAGGTGGTGTTTCTTTCTGCTGTGCATATGGTCACTATGAGTCAAAGATGACTCAATGGCACCTCATAACAACAACACAAGGAAGACCAATTAATACTATTCAA
>NW_006922017.1:745344-746675 GCF_000298275.1 Orycteropus afer afer | reverse complement strand
AGCTACTTGGCCAACTGACTGAAAGAGATCCATATTTGTACCCATTCCAAAGAAAGGTGATCCCGCAAACACAAAGCACAGCGCACTGCTGTCAAGTTGGATCTGACTCATAGTCTCCCCTCCTTGGGTTTCTGAGGTAGTATCACTACGGAAGTAGATTGTCCAACCTTCCTTCTGAGGAGTGGCTGGTGGTTTCACAGAATGTGGAAATTATTGAACAATATCATTATCACATGCAAGTAAAATCTTACTGAAGATAATTTAAAAATGGTTGCAGCAATATATTGACAGAGAGCTTCCAGAAATGCAAGCTGGATTCAGAAGAGGATGTGGAAGGAGGGATATCATTGCTGATGTCAGATGGATCTTAGTTGAAAGCAAAGAATACCACAAAGATGTTTCCTTATGTTTTATTGACTGGGCAAACACATTCGATTGTGTGGATCATAACAAATTATGGATAACATTGAGAAGAATGGAAATTCCAGAACACTTGATTGTACTCATGAGGAACCTGTACATAGGCCAGGAGGCTGTCATTCCAACAGAAGAAGGGGATACTAACGCTCTACCATCAAGTCGGATCCAACTCATAGCAATTCCTCCTTGGGTTCCCGAGGCAGTATCACTGTGGAAGTAGATTGCCCAACCTTCATTCCAAGGAGTGGCTGGTGGGTTTGAACCACCAGTCTTCTGGTTAGCAGTCAAATGCCTTAGGCATTATGCTACCACATGGTTCAAAATCAAGAAGGGAGTGTGTCAAGGTATCCTTTCACCATACTTATGCAATCTGTATGCTGAGCAACTAATCCAAGAAGCTGGATTATATAAAGAAGAATGTGGCATCAGGATTGGAGGAAGACTCATCAACAACCTGCAATATGCAGATGACACATCTTTGCTTGCTGAAAGTGAGGATGACTTGAAGCACTTTTGATGAAGATTAAAGGCTACAGTCTGCAGTATGGATTACACCTCAATATAAATAAAACAGAAATTCTCACAATTGGTCCAATAAACAGCTTCATGGTGGATGGAGAAAAGATTGAAGTTGTCAAGGATTTCATATTACTTGGTTCTACAATCAACAACAATGGAAGCAGCAGTGAAGACATCCAATGACATATTGCATTGGGCACATCTGCTGCGAAAGACCTCTTTCAAGTGATGAAGAGTAAAGATAGCTCCTTGAAGACTAAGGTGTGCCTAACCCAAGTCATGGTATTTTCAGTTGCCTCATATGCGTGTGAAAGCTGGACAATGAATAAGGAAGACCAAAGAAGAGTTGATGCTTTTGAGTTGTGGTATTGGAGAAGAATGCTAAGAGTATT
>NW_006922017.1:743459-744839 GCF_000298275.1 Orycteropus afer afer | reverse complement strand
TTTTGTAACCACAAACATATTTTTTAGTTGTTATTGCTAGCCCACTGTACTTTTATTTAAATATTTCCTCAGAGTTTTTTCTAATTATAAATGAACACCTATTGATAATTAGTTTGATTTATAAAAAGCATAGTGTTTTCTTTTCAATTCAGTTTTTATTTTAATAGCATACAGAAATGATATGCTATTAGAAAAATACTCAAAAGTATTTAGATGTTATTTTATCATTATATAGCGTACATAGAAGTTGGAGGTCATGGGACAGGAGGAGTGGCTTCATTAAATTAAACAAAACAGTATTTATCCTAGCCTGCTATGATATTATATGAGCATTTCACCAGTGTAGCTGACTTTCTGGGTAGGACATGTTCCTGCTTCTTAATTCCAGTGTCAGGAATGCTGGCTTAGTCCTCCACATTTCCCTTTTCCTCTTCTCCAGCCATATATATCTGCTATTATTAACAAGCACTTACAGAGGCTTCAGCCAGACACTTCTTCGTGAGACTGACAGCAGAGTACTTTCTTTTTGTCACAGCCACAGCAGCCCCCCACACCCCACCCCCAGCTTGGCCTTAAAAGTATCCTCATATGGAGTTACTGTGTTTTCTCCAAAGTCTTGTCTACTAGTCCCTGGTCACTTAGTTTCTTTTTCTTTCTGTCAGACCTAGCCTGTTGGCTCTTCATTCTATAACTGCAGTGTTTCTTAGAGTCCAGCCTCAAAAGACAGAGGGGCTTTCTCCTTCCTGATAGAATAGAGTATCTTCTGTTCTGCCCACTCCCTGCATCCTTTCTCCAGTTTTATTCCACCAACTGCCTCTTCATTTCCCCTGTCCTTGCTCCCCATCTAAGAGCCTGAAGAGGTGTGAGCCTTCATGGCAGCTGGGTACTGATTTGCTTTGCCTGGTTAATGACACCAGTGTCACCTTTGTCCTACACAACACACCATTACCCTTACTGAGTCCATGTGAAACTTACAAGTGATCTTTACAAACCCCACAAAAAGCCTTGATTCCTTGTCATGTCTCTGGTTACTAACTTGTCTGACTTAAAAAACTAAGCAGAATTGAGTCCTTCAGAATACTGGGAAGAATGACTCTTAGTACAATTGACCTCTACCATGTCCTACATCTTTAACATGTTCAAAAGGAAAGATAACACAGTGCCTGCACAGTGCAGTGGGCTCAAGCATAGCAACAATTCTGAGGGTGGTGCAGGACCAGGCAGTGTTTTGTTCTGTTGTACATTAAGGTTGCTGTGAGATAGAACTGACTCAGGAGCACCTAACAACCACCACCACCACTACCTCATACCTCTGCCACCCAAGTGTTAAGACCAAACAGCCAGGTGCAGTGGTTAATGATTTAAAAAAAAAAAAAAAAA
>NW_006922017.1:741620-742704 GCF_000298275.1 Orycteropus afer afer | reverse complement strand
TAAACAAAAGAATCCTTTCATCTGTCAGACTGCTGGGTGGTCACTGACGACATCAACAAACAGGGATTCAGTCGCTCATTTCCACTCCAAATTGAGGTCACTGAGTAGTGAACAACAGTTTCTGGATAAGAGCCATGTACTTAGTAAGATTCACCAATTCATTGGCAGATTTTCCAAGCCACCTTACTGTTCTGCACATCTTGTTCCTGAACCAGGAGATGATGGACGCCATGGCCAGTAAATGGTGACTGTGAAGCAGAAATGAGATGTGCATGTTCATGTGCATGTGTGAAACCACTTAAAAAAATAAAACTTAGCAGCCAGATCTTGGTTCTAATACTGTTGTCCACTGAAAGGAATGAGGGGTCTTTGAAGGAAGAGCTGATTCCAGGACTGGGGAAGAAAATATATAAGATGAGCCTGGAGTATTTTCTAGTATTAGAAAGTAAGGAAGTTTTTTTAAAAAAATAATTACAATGATAGAGATCTGTCAAAGAGTCAACAGAACCAGCTGAAAGAGCTCCTCTCCTAATGGCCAAAGATGGAACAATTTGAGAACAAAATAAAGTAGTAATTGGATTATAACTCTAAGTATAAAATAAATATCAATGAACCATACTGATATAAAGAAATGCCCTATGAAAAAGAATTCTAAATAATTTATGCAGACACTTCACCCTCAAGGAGGTGGAATGTAAGCTTCTACTCCTTATATGTGGGTGGTGCATAGTAACTTTCTTCCAAAAAGCACAGTATGGAAAGGGTTAAAAATAATAACATTGCAGTACAGAAACCGGACAAACACTACCTCAGCCAGTGGTCAAGGCCAACATCATGCAAGAATAGCACTTTACCTTTGCTGTCTTTCTCCCAAAGCCCTAACCGAAGTCTAACCATCAGACAAATCCCAATTAAGGAATAGTATATAAAATACCTGATCAGTACTCCTGAAAACTGTCCAGGTCATCAAAAATAAGAGAAAGGTGGGCTGAACTGTGGACTTTTGCCTGTCTGGAGGATGCCGCCATTTTGAAGGTTTAAAAAGCGGCTTGACTACTTTGGATATTTAAAAAGACAGCGCTCT
>NW_006922017.1:731894-735589 GCF_000298275.1 Orycteropus afer afer | reverse complement strand
AAAGAAAGAAAGAAAGAAGATGGAAGGAATACACAGAGTCACTGTACCAAAAAGCATTGGTCAATGTTCATCCATTTCAGGAGGTGGCATATGATCACAAACCAATGGTATTGAAGGAAGAAGTCAAAGATGCATGAAGGAATTGGTGAAAAACAAGTCTCCAGGAATTGACAGAATACCCATTGAGATGTTTCAACAGACAGATGCCACGCTGGAGACACTCATTCATTTTGCCAAAAGATTTGGAAGACAACTATCTGGCCAACTGACTGAAAGAGATCCGTGTTTGTACCCATTCCAAAGAAAGGTGATACCACAGAATGTGGAAATTATTGAACAGTATCATTAATATCACACACAAGGAAAATCTTACTGAAGATAATTAAAAAATGGTTGCAGCAGTATATTGACAGAGAACTTCCAGAAATGCAAACTGGATTCAGAAGAGGATGTGGAATGAGGATATTATTGCTGATGTCAGATGGATCTTGGCTGAAAGCAAAGAATACCAGAAAGATGTTTACTTGTGTTTTATTGACTATGCGAATGCATTCAATTGTGTGGGTCATAACAAATTTTGGGTAACATTAAGAATGGGAATTCCAGAACACTTAATTGTACTCATGAGGAACCTGTACATGGACTTGTACATGGACGCTATCATTCAAACAACAAGGCGATACTGCGTGGTTTAAAATCAGGAAGGGAGTGTGTTGGGATTGTACCTTTTCACCATACTTATTCAGTCTTTTTGTGGAGCAAATAATCTGAGAAGCTTGACTATACGAAGAAGAACATGGCATTAGGATTGGAGGAAGACTCATTAACAAGCTGCAATATGCAGACGACACAACTTTGCTTGCTGAGTGTGAGGATGACTTGAAGCACTGACTGATGAAAATTAATGATTACAGTCTAAAGTATGGATTACATCTCAACATAAAGAAAACAAAAATCCTCACAACTGGACCAATAAGTAGCATCATGATAAATGGAGAAAAGTTTGAAGTTGTCAATCATATTACTTGGTTTCACAATAAACACCAATGGAAGCAGCAGTCAAGACATCAGACAACTTATTGCATTGGGCATATCTGCTGCAAAAGAGCTGTTTAAAGTGCTCAAGAGTAAAGATGTCTCTGAAGACTAAGGTGTACCTAACCCAGCCATGGTATTTTCAGACACCTCATATGCATGTGAGAGCTGGACAATGAATAAGAAAGACCACAGAAGAGTTGATGCTTTTGAGTTGTGGTGCTGGCAAAGACTGCTGAAAGTACCATGGACTGCAAAAGAACTAACAAATCTGTCCTGGAAGAAGTGCAGCCAAAATACTCCTTGGAAGCGAGAATGGCCAGACTTCATCTTAACTACTTTAGTCACTTTATCAGAAAGGACAATTCCTGGAGAAGGATATCATGCTTGGTAAAGTGGAGGGTCAATGAAAAAGGGAAAGGCCCTCAATGAGATGGATTAACACAGTGGCTTCAAGGATGGGCTAAGGGGTAGCAAAGCTTGTGAGGCTGACACAGGACCAGGCAGTGTTTCATTCTGTTGAACACAGTGTCTCTGTGAGTCAGCGATAACTCGATGGCACCTAACAACAACAAGTTGTACACCCATAAAAAGTTGAATTGGCAAAAGTTGTGTGATAGATATATATACAACAATGTCAAAGAAAAATTTAGCTACCAAGGCTGCTTATGACCTTCCAAAAACATCCTGGGATTTGTTTTCTTGGTTGGCATGTTCAGGGTTATGGTTTTCTGGACATTGCAGTTAATTTGACTAATAACATATTTAGTACTTTTGTTCTACCACCTAGTTTCTTTTGTAGTGCCTAGGGTCTTAAAAGTTTGCCAGTAGCCATTCAAGGCAGAACAATTGGTCTCTTTTCACCTGGAACAAAATACAGGAAGGAGAATCAGGAATAGGAGGAGGATATGGAATATGTTGTTAATTTCCTACATGAAAAACTGCCTCTTTTGCCATATGCCCAGAACTGGATAGTGCCCAGCTACCATTAGTGAACATTTTGACCAAAGATTCCATACAAGAATCCTGATCAAAGGGGGGGGAGGGGCGCAGATTTAGAACAGAATTTAAAATTCTCATACACTCCAGACTTCCTAGAGTTGTGAAGGTTGGATGAATCCCTGAAATTATTGCCCTGAGATAATCTTTAAAACTTCAATCAAAAATATCTCCTGGAGTCTTCTTAAAACCGAATCAATAGTGCCTAAGACACTTGACTGCTAACCAGAAGGCTGGCGGTTCAAACCCACCAACCACTCCTTGGAAGGAAGATGGGGCAATCTACTTCCATAGTGACACTGCCTCGGAAACCCAAGGAGGGGTTGTTATGAGTCGGTCCAACTCAACGGCACATAACAACAACAACAACAGTAAAAAATGTCTGCCTTGAGCATTACACTCTTTTTAAAAAGGTCTATATGGGATCAGATTGACAAAAAAAAACTCAAAAGATTAAATTGGAATCTTATGGCAGAGTGGATTTATGTTAATGGGAGAGGGACAACCCAGAAAAGGAGGATGTGAATGGTTGCACAGCTCTAAGAATGTAATCAGTGTCATTAAATGGTTCATGTAGAAACTGTTAAATTGGTATATGCTTTGCTGTGTATATTCTCAATGACAACAACAAAATAAATTTAAAGAAAATAATAATATAATGTAAATGGCATATATTTACCATCTCCAAGGCACTCTCATCAGTTAGACTTGTCATCTCAACCCACCCAAGAGGTGGAGAGAGTAACCTATAGCTTCCACCTGACATATGAAGACATTTACACCCAGCTGAAGCACAGGTCTAAAACCTGAGCCACCTGATTTTGGGGTAGAGTGTCTTCCCTACTAGCCTACACTGTAGCCTTGTCATGGTTTCATAGTTATAGTTAATACTTCTACTTTTTAAAATGCTCTATTTCTGGACCACGTCATATTTGCTTATTATTTTGGTCCAAATGCCACACCATAGCTTTATGTAATCACTGCTTATAAATTTAGGAATTGTGGACTGAAGTTAACTTTCATCTGGAGCAGTGCTGATCAACAGAACTTTCTGCAATGATGAAGTGTTCTGTATCTGTGCTGTCCAATGTAGCCATGAGCCATGGATAGCTATCACCTAGCCACATCAACCACATAGGTGATGCAGGAACTGACTTTTAGATTTTATTTAGTTTTATTGATTTAAACTTAAATAGCCTCATATGGTTAGTGGCCACCATATTAGTGCAGGTCTGGACAGTGCAGGAGTCCTCTGTAATGACGCAGGCTTCTCCTGTATGTTTGTTCTCGGCATTGCTTGTGCACACCTTGTTATTCTTTTAAAGCAAAATGCTTTTCTTCAGAATCTTTTTTTCTTATGTCTAGTATTCTAAGAGTATATGAATCACTAGCAGAATAAAATTCCTGTTAAATTTTGGCCCATTTAAAGTAGTGAGATCCGGGAGTTCCAGCAAGATGGCGGACTAGGCAGAAGGACTGCATAGACTCTCTTCAACAAAGAAAAGGGAAACCAATTAACACAGACACAGAAGATAGTCTGGGACCCCTGAGCCTTGAAGGGAAGGATACAAAAGTGGACTAAACCCCAACTAGCAGAAGAATTTGCATGAAAATACCAAAAAAGGAGACACACGGAGCTGCGGTCTGGCAGCGGACTGAGC
>NW_006922017.1:718460-729178 GCF_000298275.1 Orycteropus afer afer | reverse complement strand
CATTGTGGTAAACTGTGGTCAATGACATGAGACAAAGTATATGTGAACTGCTGTATGGAAAGTGAATTTGCTCTGTAAATCTTCACCCAAATAAATAAATAAATAAATAAAAAAGGAAAAATAAATAAATAAAATAAATAAAGTAGTGAGATCCCAAATGGAGAGTGAAACTAAAGGTACTTGTAATGTTGAATGTAAAACAAACTCTTAAAATAAAAAATTAAAAATAAATAAATAAAGTAGTGAGATCTTAAATTCAGCATCAAAAAATAAAATTCACTGAGTTCAATTCATCCTGCTCTTTTGGGGGAGGGGGATATGAGGAGCGAATGATCCCATATGTCCTTGATTATACCTTTAAGAGTCTAAACTTCAAAAAATTATTATTGGCAAGATGTTTATTTCTTTAATTCTAAAAACAAAGAGCTATTTTCTCTTACTGATAAAAATCTGTTATTTGATGCCTACAGAGCTCAATGACACTTTAAATTAGGATCGAGTGATATTTACAGAGCCAGACAAAAATCTAGTCACATGATGTTTCCATCAGGCTAAGAATGGAATTCTGAGATTATATAGTCTGAGAAAAGAGAAACTGTGGTTTATATATTCCTAATGCATTGCTGATAAACATTAAAATATTAAAACAACGACAGCTGTTTTCATCATTACTGTTGTTAAATTGAACAAGTAAATTCAGAAGTTCTCTGGGAGAAATCAGAGTGTGACTGTTTTTTATTACCAAACAGTAAATCTCAAGGGGTGAAGAAACTATAAAGGTAACAGATATTACTAGGATTAATAAAGAAATGCAAAAAAGAAAAAAACGTTACGAGAATTTTCTTCTTCTTCTCACATGACTTTTGGCTTCTTAACGCGAATGTTTTTAAATTAAGTTTTAATGGAAAACTTTATCCCACAGATTATGACATTAGAAAAACACTTCTTATGCTGGGAGACAGGAAACAGTGAAGCTAATTTCAGATGTTATGTAATGCCAATTTGAACAAGCTCAATTACCAAAAACTTGCTCTAATATATTGAACTATCTTAAAATACATGTTATATAGTTTCTCTTTTGATTTCAGTCTTTCATATCTTATTTAGCACTCACTTCTACTCAATTCATTCCTTTTTCATGGTATGGAAATATTGTGTCAGTTCTTTTTAATTACTGTTGTGAAGTATATTTTCAATGTATTTTGAGCTGGTAGAACAATGACATTACCCCAGAAGCCATCCTCATGCTCCCTTCCAGTTAATTTCCCTTCACTGGAGATACATCTAACAGCATAGATTAATTTTGTCTGATTTTGAACTTTATGTAAATAGAATCATACAGTATTTTCTTATGTCTGGCTTCTTTCCTCCACATTGTTTCTGTAATGCATCCCTTTTGTTTAATGTAGCAAAAATTCATTCATTGTCATTGCTGTACAGTATACTGTTATATGAAAATGCCACTAGTTATTTATACATTCTACTGTTGATAAACATTAGGGTTAATTTAATTTTGAAATTATTACAAACAGTACTCCATAAATTTTATTTACACGTTTTGTGTACCTACTCACATGAGCTATACCTAGAAATAGAGTCACTGCATTATATGGTAAGTGTATTCAGTTTTAGTAGACACTGGCAATTTTCCAAAGTATTTTTTACAGTGTAGGAGAGTTCCAGATGCTTCATATCCTTAATATCCTAGACAATATATCATATCGCCAGGATTTGGAGAGGGAGCATTTGGTTATGCCTTAAGTTTACGTGGTTGTCTTATATACTTAATATAATGATAATCATAATTTAGCCTTTGGAGAAAGCCAATAGGGACCAGCTAGCATAACAGCTTTAGCTCACAGACACCACACACACACACACACACACACATAGTGATGATCAATTGTACTCACTCCTAACTTTCCATAAACCTAGCCAAAAAGCACCCTGGAGGCAATAATCTTTAACCCAATTTGCTTTTGGCAATATAATTTATAATTTGATCCTTCAGTAAAACAGTTGGCTAAGGGAGGGAGGCACACACTGCTCTGAGCCTGAAGGCATTTGGTGGGGTAAGAAATATTTGAGAAGTTAATAATCCTGGAATTTGCCAAGTGCACTCAGAGTGTATTTGGTGAATTTTTATAATAAAGTCATTTGACATAAACAGTCCTTAATTAATCTATAACATACAATGTTGGAAATGAAGGAGTCACCAAAAACCATTTTTGTACATTTCAGTTATGGATCAAATCCTGTGTATGCGTACATATGTGTATCTACCTTCATAGAAAACTGCTCTGTCCTTTGAAGCTTTTTTTCCATAGGAATGGAATAGCCACTCTCTTCACATCAGCACAGCAGCTTTTACTTGATGAAGCCATCAGCAGATCATGAATATCTCCTTCCCTTTTCCTCTGCTCCTGCTCTATAATGATTTAATGTGCTGGCATGAGACATTTAGATTAAACACTTTTTGAAGTTTTAAATGGAGTTGCATTGGAAGGGAAAACATTCTCTCTTTTTTTTTTTTTTTGTCATAGTTTTCAGATGAATTGAACTGTTTTCGGTCATCTATGAGGTTTAGTGTGATTTCATTTTCATTCACATATTTCCTCACTGAGTACACATAGCTCATTTTATGTTTATTGCTAACATTTGCCAAACACTGTGAATAAAATATTTGCCTCATTTAAATTGAATTGTGAATGTTTCCTTCTTGGTCATTGAGTAATACCAGGCTTTAGGGTTCTCTGGATTCATGTTGACAACTTCTTTCCTTTCAAAAAGAAATATTCTGATCACTTATGTCATATGCTTTCTTAAGCTTTTTCCTACGTCAAAAGAAAATCAAAATACAATTTTTTCATCAGTAAATAGTTGAGTTTATTAAATGTTATTTTATCAGGTCTTCTGGGAACTGATAGGCTCTCTGCCTTAATAACTAGAATTATTTCCTGCTTACGGTGGAGTTGTTGCACTTTATTTCAAAAAACTTTAAATAAACACATATATTTATATATCTAAGGAGCTCAGGTGGTGTAGTGTTAAGACATTTGGCTGCTGGTTGGTGGTTTGAACCCCCCAACCACACTCTGCAGAAGAAAGATGGGGCAGTCTGCTTCCATAAAGATTTACAGCCTTGGAAACCTAATGGGACCACTGTGAGTCAGAATTGACTCTCTGGCAGTGAATGTGAGTGTGTGTGTGTGTGTGTGTGTAATGAGGGATATCATTGCTTATGTCATATGGATCTTAGCTGAAAGCAAATAACACCAGAAATATATCTACCTGTTTCATTGACTATGCAAAGGCATTTGACTTTGTGGATCATAACAAATTACGGATAACATTTTGAAATATGGGAATTCAAGAACACTTAATTGTGCTCATGAGAAACCTGTACATAGAACAGAACAATGGGATACTTCATGGTTTAAAATCAAGAAGAGTGTACATCAGGGTTGTATCCTTTCACCATACTCAAATAATCCGAAAAGCTGGACTATATGAAGAAGAATACTGCATCAGGATTGGAGGAAGAACCACTAACAACCTGCAATATGCAGATGACATAATTTTGCTTGCTGAAAGTGAAGATGGCTTGAAGCACTTACTGATGAAGATCACAGACTACAGTCTTCAGTATGAATTACACCACAACCTAAAGAAAACAAAAGTTCTCACAACTAGACCAGTAAGCAACATCATGACAAATGGAGGACAGATTGAAGTTGTCAGGGATTTCATTTTACTTGAACTCACAATCAACACTCATGGAAGCAGCAGTCAAGAAATCAGATGTCACATTGCATGGGGCAAATCTGTTGCAAAAGACCTGTTTGAAGTGTTAAAGAGCAAGGATGCTACTTTGAACTCTAAGTTGTGCCTAACCCAAGCCATGGTATTTTCAGTTGCCTCGTATGCATGTGAATGCTGAATAATGAAGAAGAAAGACCAAAGAAAAATTGATGTTTTTGAGTTGTAGTGTTGTCGAAGAATGCTGAAAGTACCATGGACTGCCAAAAGAACTACAAATCCATCCTGGAAGAAATGCAGCCAGAATGCTCCCTGGATGCAAAAATGACCAGACTTTGTCTCCCAGCTTTGATCATGTTGTCAGAAGGGACCATTCTTTGGAGAAGGATATCATGCTGGTAAAGGGTCAGCGAAGAGGGGTAAGACCTTCAACAAGATGGATTGACACAGTGGCTGCAGCGATGGGCTCAAGCATAGCAGGGATTGTGAGGATGGCTCAGGACCAGCAGTGTTTCGTTCTGTTGTACATATGGTGACTATGAGTCAGAGCCGACTCGACAGCACCTAACAACAACATATAATGTTCATATCAGATTACTGTCTCTAAGACCCTTAGACCTGAGCACCCACTTTATTAGAATTTATGAGAAGTTGGCCTCATATAGCTTGAGTAGAAATGAATCTTACCTTTGATTGTTGTTGTTGTTATGTGCCGTCGAGTCGGCCCTGACTCATAGCGACCCCTCCTTGGGTTTCTGAGGCAGTATCACTACGGAAGTAGGATTGCCCAACCTTCCTTCCAAGGAGTGGCTGGTGGGTTTGAACCACCAGCCTTCTGGTTAGCAGTCAAGTGCTTTAGCCACTAAGCTACCAGAGCTACCTTTGATTAAAGAAGAAAAATGGTTTATTCTCTTAAACCACATAACTTCAAGGGTGTTTTGGGTTTTTTTCCTAATTTTTATTGTGATTTGGGTGAAGTTTTACAGAGCAAATTCATTTTCCGTACAGCAGTTCACATATACTTTGTCTCAGGACATTGACTGCAATTTCCCATAATGAAAGAGCTCTCTTCCCACTTCCTCTCAATAGCTACCTCTTCCCTGTGTCCTCCCTTCCCATGCACTACTGCCCTCCAAACTGTTTCCCTATACATAGACAGCCCTTCTATTCTCCCATGATTGATCTCTCCAAGGAGTGTATCTACCTAATGTAAATGTTCAGCTCATATGTCTGTCTATTGTTTGGCTGGAAGCCACAGGAGTAGGTTCAATTCCAGACCTGAAGGGCAACTAGAGGCCATAGTCTCAGTGGTTCCACCAAGCTCTATCAGACCAGCAAACCTGGTCCCTTTGTTGTATGTGTGTGTATGTATGTGTGTGAGAGAGAGAGAGATTTTGAGTTTTGTTCCACATTGTTCTCTCATTCTATCCAGGATCTCCTACATGGAAACCCCTCTGAGTGGTTGACAGTGTAGTGGGGCACCATCTAGTTCTTCTGGTCTCATAGTCATATAAGCTGAGGATCACATGGTGTACCAATCCCTTGGACTAATTGTTTCCATGTGTCTTTGGTTTTCTTTGTTCTTCTTTGCTCTGTGTATGTTTAATCTTTCTAAGAAATTATGGTTATATTACCTTTTCTGAATGTGTTCTATGTATGCACAATCTAATCCCTATAGTGCTAATCACTGTAATGGTGCAAAGGAAATTCTTTTCATGGAGCTTAAGTGGGAGACAAAATCTATTATATAATTAATAAACTGTAGAAAAAAATACACAAACAAGAGTTAAAGTGTGAGATATTTGGCTCATTATGAGGAGAGAGAAAAATAGAAAAAGTGGGAATTAAGCTGGCTCTTAAAAGCAGAGTAAAATTAGAAAAGCAGAGAAGAAATTAGTTTTCAGGTAGTGACTTCAAGTTGATGGTGAGGTAGGCTGAATAGCAAATACCCTGAGCAAAGGCACTGGGATAGGAACTAATATGCCCTATTTAGGCAATAAGAACAACTTAGCTCTCTGTTCACTACCTGATGGATTCTCAACACCAACAAACCAAAACATGGTCCGGATATGCCCTGAAGTTCATACTCTGTACCTTTTATTCTGCCATTCCCTGTGCAGGAGTTATGCTTCCTCCCCTTTGCCACTTCCTGAAATGTCTCTCCATGAATAAGGCTTAAGTAAAATCTCACATTCTCTTGAATCTTCACCTTACCTTCTTGGGAAGGTGAATTGCCAAACAGTTATGGCACTTTGGTTATCTGTCTAATCAAGCACACTTCAGACTATATTCAGTTATTTGTTTTTGTCTCCTCCTGATTGAGATTTTCTTGCAGGCAGGAACCATGTGTCATCTTGGTATACTCAGTGCCAATGTAGTACCTGGCCCCAACTAAGCATTCAATAAATAGATCATGTGCTTTATGGAAGAATGGAGAAAATATTTCTCTACCTGCATTTTATGTGTATGTATGTGTGTATATTGTCTTAGGGAAAAAACCACTCACACCTTAAATGAAAATTCAGAGGATTTACTTGACATTAGAGAGGCATTTGAATGGGAAACCACCAGCTCACATAAGTGAAAACATGGCGATTTTGGCAAGAGGTTCCCAGGCAGGGCTGGATATAGGGCAAGAGACAAAAGAGGGTACAATAAAATCATTGATTGGTTAGTCTTGAATACAGTCACGAAGGGAGGATGTCAAAGAAGCTGGGAGAGGCTTCCAATGGCTACAAATGCTTAGATATGCCTAGGCAGCTACAAAGATTTACAATCATGATCATAGGATGCTTACAATGCACACTTTCCAGAACAAGTTATAAAAATGTCTGGGTTGACGTGAAACATTTCTTGGGGCTGGAATTGGTTATAATAATTAATGCCAAAGCTCCTTCCTCAGAAACTGCTTGCCAAGCGAAACCTTCTTGGTTACCTGGGAAACTTAGATAACGAATTGGCTGCCCAAGGTTTCTTCTTGAGACTTTGTTTCTATTCCTTATCATGAAAGAAATATTTCTCAAGGCCACTTTCCACCAATACATCTATATCAAAACCCTTTTACTTGGCATGCATTCCCTTCCATATCCTGGCTTGACTGCAGAGAAAACATTCCCTTAATTACTTACTCATGGTTGCTAAGCAGGTAAGGAGCCCAATGACAGGCATCTGTGAAAATTCTGATCTCATTTTGCTGAAAGCAACATAAGCCTGGGTTTAATTCAGGCATTTTACTTTTGATAAAAGGTTTAAGATAGTCTCTCTTTTACAATGTAAAATGAAAATGTGACCCAGCAATCCCAATCCTGGGTATATATCCAAAAGAATTGAAAGCATGAATGCAAACAGAAGCTTGTACCCCAATGTTCATTGCAGCACTCTTTGCAATAATCAAAAGTTGGGAATAACCAAAATCCCATCAATAGATGAATGGATAAACAAAATGCTCTATACATGTCAATGGACTATTACTCCACCATGAAGAGAAAGAAGTCCTGATACATGGATGAACCTTAAAATATTATGATGCGTTTAAAAAGTTAGTCATAAACAGGAAAATATTGTATGATCCCACTGACATGAAATAGACAAATGTATAGAGACCAAAGGTTATCAGTGATACTAGTGAAGGGGAGAAAGAAAGGAGGAGTCATTGCATAGCATGACAGAATAAATTTGAAAAGGTTAGTGGTGATTGTTGTATGACATGATGAATGTAATTAATATTACTGAATTGTATATGTAAAAATTGTTGAATTGGCAAATATTTTGTTATGTACATTTTTACCACAATAAAAAATACATGATTGTTATAATATGACTATATATTTTTTTCACTTCAGGAAAATGCCTAGATTCATAAACTTATTGTATTAGTGGAATTGGAAAGACACAGAATGTAAGAAGTAAAAGGAGTCAGACCAGAGAAGAAAAAAGGGGGACCAAGATGGTCAAAAGCCTTGCATATAGTAAAATAGTGCCTGGAATCCAGCCATGTTCAGTCATTATTCACCCCGAATCCTTCTTGCCCATGTTTCCACTACGTCTTACCTGAGACCTCACTCCCTGCTTAGAGATGCTCCAAGCAGTGTTGATCATTAAAGCCCATATTCCCATCCCCAGATATTTTTCTATTCTGTGTCTCATAACTGATCATTATAGAATACAGACTGGGTTTGAATGTTTGAATAACATATTTGTTTCCGTTCATTTGTGAACCGAATTTATTGTATATATACTAAAATGCTGTCTTGTCATTCTGATAGGCTACATAAAAAACAAAACCAAACTTACTGCCATCAAGTCGGTTCCAACTCATAGCGACCCCTCCTTGGGTTTCTGAGGCAGTATCTCTGCGGTAAATAGTCCAGTCTTCCTTCTGAGGCGTGGCTGGTAGGTTTGAACGACCAACCTTCTGGTCAGCAGTCAAATGGTAGTTAAGGTTATGTGTCAACTTGGGTGGGCCTGGTTCTGAGTGGCTGCACATCTGGGTGTAGTTATTCCCCATGATGAGACTGGCACTCAACTCCATGGTAGAATCTGCCATGAGCAGCTGCCTTAGGAATGTGGTCTGCATGTAAGGAGAGGTTTTGGGACTGGTCTGCAGCTTTTGGGCATATTTGGACCCTACATGTAGCCTAGTCTTCATTTATCAGCCTGCCATGTTTCCTGCCAATCTTGGAACTGTCTCTGGACTTGAACTAGTGGCCTGCCGTGTTGTTTGGTAATATTGGGACTGTGCCATTTTATTTGTCAACCTTGGGCTTGTTGGCCTCAGCAGTCAGCAGCTGCCTGAGTGATGAGACACTTCTAGTTCCAGTGGGACAGGAGCAAGAAGCAGAACTGAAGCCCAAAGTCTTCTAGAGCTTGGCACTCTGAACTCAGACTTGTATCCTACAAAACTGTAAGAGAATAAACTCCTGTTTGTTAAAGCCATACATTTGTGGTATCTTCTGTTAGAGCAGCACTAGAGGTAACCAAAACACAGTGGAAGTTATATTCTAGGTTTTTGTTTGTTAAATAATTGTATAAGCATTTGAGTCCTCAGTGGCAGGCAGGTTTCCTCAAGACATTTATAGTAGTTGAATCCTTATGTCTACCTTACGATTCCTTTGTTCCTGTTATTGTTTCTGATCTCAGTGCACCTCAGAGCTACAGAAGTCAATATAACTTTTTTTTAAAAAAAAAAAAAAAAAAGAGTAATTGTTCATGCATCTTTGAGTCTACTTTGCTTTAAGCTATCTCACTTTATATTCTGCTTATTTTTTCCAGCTTCTTTCTTCTGGACATGGTGGGAGGTTTTAAGTCAGGAGAATTAGTCAGTAGGCTGACTTCTTTTGTTGAAAACAAAACCGACCAAGATGGTTTAGATCCTGGCTAAAACAGTTAAAAACTATTTGAGATGAAAACTACAGTGGAACTAGCTATCTGAAACCTGACCCAGGCTTTACCTGGAAGCATCCTTAATTTGCTGTACCAAGAAAAAACATTCCCGACTCTTTCAAGCTAATTTGTAGAACTGTATTTAGGCAGTAGTAGCTGTATTCATTTCAAGCTACAAAGTCTGAAGTCCTTTTGATGATGTCGTCATGTCACCATGTGCATCTCTCGGATCTTTCTATTTCCTCTGACATTAACTAGGGAAGATTTCAGTAGCTTTCGGCTTTTAGTCCTGGATTTGCAGCATCTTTCTGTGACCCCTGCTATTGCTCTGTTAACAAACAGAACAAGTGAACCTGAAAATATTTTATTCACAGACTAATAAAGATGATGGCAAAAGCAGATTTATATTTGTTTTTAATGATGTAGCTGAGTGCAGAGGACCTTTCTGGAACAGTGGGATAGACCAGTAGAGGAGCCAGGCAGAGAATAAGTGAAGGGACCCACTGTGATGAAATGTAAAGATCTTACATCTTTCAGAAATGCAATTTTTTCACAAATTATTTTGTAATAATCACTTTACTGAGAAAATATATAGCATTTAAACAGTCTCTCAAATTAATTTCATTTATTATTCTTGTTAGTTTCCAACACAGAATTAGACCTATTTGTTCTTTTATTGATTTACTGACTGTGGTAATTGTGTGTCAACTTGGCTGGGCCTGGTTTTGAGTGTCTGGGCAATCAAAGTAGTTATTCCCCATGATGAGACTGGTAATCAACTCCATGGTGGAATCTACTGGAGCAGCTGAGTAGCTGCCGTAGGGGTGTGGTCTGCTTCCAGCATATAAGGAGACAGCTTTGAGAAAGGTCTCTGAGCTTTTTGGCATGCTTAGACCTTGCATGTAGCCAAGTCTTCATTCAGCACCTGCCATGTTGTCACCTGATCTTGGGATTTTCTCTGGACTTGAACTGGTGGCCTGCCATGTTGCTTGATAATTTGGGGACTGTGCCATTTTATTTGTCGACCTTGGGTTTGTCAGCCTCAGCAGTCAGCAGCTACCTGAGTTAAGAGCCGCCTCCAGCTCTAGTGGGCCAGGACGAAGAGGCAGAGCTGAAACCCAAGGTTGAGGGGCTTTCACACAGCCCCTAGAACTGGCACTTTGAACTCAGACTTCTAGCCTCCTAAATTTTAAGAGAACAAATCCCTGTTTGTCAAAGCCACTCATTTTTGGTATTTTCTGTTACAGCAGCACTAGAGGACCAAAACATTGTCCTATGATAATGATCTACTATATATATGTGTATATAAGGAGCTCTGGTGGTGTAGTTGTTAAGGCATGTGGCTGCTAACCAAAAGGTCTGTGGTTCGAACTCACCAGCTGCTCAGCAGAAGAAAGATGGGGAGATCTGCTTCTGTAAAGATTGATAGCCATAGAAACCCAATGGGGGTCACTGGGAGTCAGAATCAGCTTGATGTCAGTGAGGCTTTCTTTTTGCTGCAGTTGTTGAGATGTATATATGTACATATGTGTGTGTGTGTGCATGTGCGTATATCAAGGAGCTCTGGTGGCACAATG
>NW_006922017.1:672889-717460 GCF_000298275.1 Orycteropus afer afer | reverse complement strand
TACAGTCTTTGTAATCATCTGGTAAGCCTTGACTGGTCACTCTCCCTCACACACACCTACTCCTGAAATTACTGATCATCTACTATATGCTAGACATCAAGTATACACACATGAATATAAAGACAGTTCCTTTCCTAAAAGATCTCATAGTCTCAGAAGAAAAATGCATAAACATGCTTCTTAAAAGAGTTTTCTTCTTCTTGAAAAGTAATGAGTTGGCCCTATATACCTCGTAAACTGAGTTACAACTCGAGAATTTGTGAATGTTTTCTTGGAACATTGTAAGACTTTTGAAGCTAGATCACAGGATCCTTGCGCATTTGCCTTTAGTGTCTCAGAACACTTACTCTGGGGGAAGTCTGCCTCAGTTTAAGAAGCTAGATTTGTGGAGAGTTGCTTCACCAGAGCCAGCTGCTCCAGCACCCCAGCCCAAGCCAGACAGCAAGTGAAGAACACTGTAGATGACTCCAGGCTCAGTGACATCTAGCTGCCACCACATGAAAGACTCCAAGTGAGAACCACCCAGCTAACCTCAGTCAACCCCTAGTACCATGAGAGATTAATATACTGTTCTTTTAAGCCACCATATTTGAGGTCAGATGTTATGCAGCTGTGGAAGACTCAATACAATAAATTTCCTATATCAAGACTGTATCCTATTTAATAAGAATAATTTAATATTTTAAAATCATGTTATTTTCCATATAATTTCATTGTTAAGAGTAGTTCTTGTGTTTTATATATTTAAGTTTGTACTTGATAATTTTCAGTTAACCTACAAATTAGATTAAGTAGGGCAACTATTTTTAGCCTTCGTAAATGAATATAAATTTATTGGATTTAGGATACAAACATGTAAACAATTCAGAATCCAGGAATTATATTTATTGGTGTAAAAATTCCATACCACCTCTTCTATAATCTTTTTCCTAAGCCATTTCTATAATACTTTCTTTGACAAAGACAAAGGAGAAATATGGTATTAGTATGCTTATTGTTGTTGTTGTTGTTGTTGTTTGCCATCGAGTCGGCCCCGACTCATAGCGACCCCTCCTTGGAATTTTAGATTTCCCTAATTATTTCCTACAGAAGGATATCATGCTTGGTAAAGTGAAGGGTCAACAAAAAAGGAGAAGGCCCTCAATGAGATGGATTGACACAGTGGCTGCCACAATGGGCTCAGATATAGCAAAGACTGTGAGGCTGGCACAGGACCAGGAAGTGTTTTGTTCTGCTGTGCACAGGGTCACTATGAGACAGAGCCAACTCAATGGCACCTAACAACAAACAACAATCTAGTAGAAAGGAGCCCTGATGCTACAGTGGTTAAGTGCTCAGCTGCTAACCAAAAAGTCGGCAGTTCAAACCCACCAGCCATTTGACAGAAGAAAAATGTGGCAGTCTGCTTCCACAAGATTGAGAAACAAAAACAACCCATTGCTGTCAAGTCAGTTCTTATTCACAGCAACTCTATAGGACAACGTAGAATAGCTCCTCGGGGTGTCCAAGGCTGCAAATCTTTACAGAAGCAGACCACACCTTTTTCCCGCAGAGTGGCTGGTGGGTTTGAAACGTGGATCTTGCAGCTATGTATTTAACCACCCCACCACCAGGGATCCTCCATAAAGATTACAGCCTTGGAAACCCTACGTGTCAGTTCCACACTGTCCTATGTGATCACCATGAGTCAGAATCTACTCAAGGGCAGTGGGTTTACATTTGGTAACCTAGGAAAAAGGCACCCTGGTGGTGCAGTGATTAAGCACTTGGCTGCTAACTGAAAGGTCAGTGGCTGGTTCTAGCTCATCAGCTACTCTACAAAGAGAAAAGAGCTATGATCTGCTCCCATAAAGATTACAGCCTAGGAAACACTACAGTGCAGTTCTACACTGTCCTATAGGGTCACTGTGAGTCAGAATCAACACCACAGCATAGAACTACCGTCTAGGGGAGAATAAGCCTATGGTTCTTGACTTCTTTGGTGTCACTTGCCCCTAAGCCCAGGAATCTGATGAAAGCTAGAGGGCCTTCAGCTGCTCCCCTCCCACAGCCATACACAAACCCTTAGAAGCAAAATGTTGCAAATCATATTGGCATTTCATCACCTAAGGAGCCCTATGCATGTACTTTGTTAAGAACCCCTGATTTAGATTATTTTTTCTCAAGCAGTGTTACAGATGCCATATAACTATGTTTGTTATAAACAAAAAAACAAACTCGCTGCCATCGAGTCAGACCTGACTCATAGCGGCTCCTCCTTCAGCTTCTGAGGCAGTATCACTACGGAAGTAGATTGCCCAATCTTCCTTCCAAGGAGTGGCTGGTGGGTTTTCTGGTTAGCAGTCAAATGCCTTAGGCATGCCACCAGAGCAAAGAAAAAATATTTTAATATTCTAATATTTTCTATTTTCTCACTTTTATAATCTCCAAGTATATATTATAAAGTTAATACTGATGTCAAAACAATTATCAGTTGTCTCAAATCAGTTATTCAAATCACACTAATTGGAAACTTCAGCGATTTTCTTTCTTTCTTTCTTTCTTCTCTCTCGTAACTTGGGGTAACTGGAAGGAGCCCTGGTGGTGCAGTGGTTAAGTGCTTGGCTGCTAACCAAAAGGTCAGCAGTTAGAACCCACCAGCTGCTCTGCAGAAGATGTGGCAGTCTGCTTCCAGAGACATTTATAGCCTTGGAAACCCTCTGAGCTGTTCTACTCTGTCCTATAGGGTTACTATGAGTCAGAATTAACTTGATAACAGTGGCTTTTGGCTTTCAGGTAACTGGTGAGGTAGTATTCTGAAAAAACATATAGAGCCTGTAACTGGTACAATATAGATTTGTGTGGAAAAACAAAACAAAACAAAGTAATGCCTTATTGAAATAGCCTCTTAACTAAGTTCTATTCACACCTAGGTGTAAATGTACCATAGACCTAATAACCTATGCTTTCCATTTATATAACATAGTGTGAGACCATATGTGGTGGATAAGCAGTCCTTTGCAACTATAATCTTTATGTGTGTTCTGAAATGGATTTCTTCTAAGTCAGTTGTGGTTCTGCATACTTTTGGCTTTATTAATAAGAAAAGCTATTCTGAAGACACCAAGGACATTTGAATTAAAGTAATTAAGGAAACAGTGCACCCTTGTGATAAAATTTGAGCTTTCAAATGTGTATTTCTTTGAGGACCAACCTATTTTTTAAAGAAATATCAAAAGTTTGAGTTGAGATTGAACAGGAAGTAAACATCCAAGAAGGTCCATTATTTGCTGTTGTATTGTAATCTCTGTGTCTTTCAGCAATTATTAATTTTTCTATTTGTAAGTACATCACATTTAAAAGAAGTGTCAAAGGTATTATGTACAAATTGCCTTAAGTACTCATTAATTTTGATTTTCGTTACTGTATACAAAAGGTTTATGTTGACGTGAGCCATCTATGTCTTTATGTTATGTAAATGTATATACAATAGAAACCTTTGAATTATTATTTGGTGGGTAAAGAAAATATAGAGCCTGTTTCCTTTTATTCAATTATGTCTAGAAGTATTTGCAAATGTGTTCTTAATGGGAGCTCTGGTAGCCTAGTGCCTAAGGCATTTGACTGCTAACCAGAAGGCTGGAGGTTCAAACCCACCAGTCACTCCTTGGAAGAAAGATTGGGTGATGTACTTCCACAGTGATACTGCCTCAGAAACCCAAGGAGAGGTCGCTATGAGTCTGATCTGACTCAACGGCAGTGAGTTTATTTTTTTTTTCTTAATGTATGTTGAATTGCATAGAGATAATAACTAGAATTATGACTGTACTCTAAACATCTTATTTCAGTGATTTATTGCTCCATCACAAGCTATCACAAAACTTACTGGCTTAAAATGATAATTTATTACTTTTCTTATGATTCTGGGCTCAGTTGGGTGGTTCTCACTTGAGAACCACTCATGTAGTTGCAGTCAGCTGTTAGCTAGGGCCACAGCCATCTGAAAGCTTGTCTGAGCTGGATGTCCAAATGTGCTCCCTCACATATCTAGCAGTTGAACCTGTCCGCTCGATGCTCAGCTGGGGTGGGCAGCTACACAAAAGTTCTTCATGTAACTTGCTCCTCACGATGCTCTCAAATTGGAAAAATCACATTGTAGAAAAGCTTGTGAGGTGGGAGACACATTATTGACTGGAAATTCAATCCACTACTTGCCTTATCCTTTAATACATAAATTAAATACATGGGTGTTTACATACAGTTTATATGCAAGAGAACATGAAAGAGTCCCTCAAATTATAATGAGCTTTACTAAAAAATTAACTCTGTTTCTAGAAGTGCAACAACAGACAGAGAATCCTCTCTTCAGAAAGATCAGAAAGAATGGAGTCTGGGTAAATGGAAGGGTAGAAGGAACTCTTATAGGAGATTTTGTGCCTGGCACTGCGAGATGTACTTTATCCATGTTGCTTTTTTTTTTTTTTTTTCCGCTCCATTATTGAATGAGATTTTATAAAGAGATTAAGAAATTAAAATTTCTAAGTGACTTTCTCAACATCACACACCCACTATAGGAAATGGCAGACCTGGGATTCAAACTTAAGCCAGTCTAACTCCAAAGCCTGGACTTTTTCTGTTGTGCCCTACAAAATTGCTGCTTTATAATTGAGGGAAAAAGAATGTAAAATAATGACATAAACAATCCATTAGATAATTTCCAGTCTTGAATATATCCTTCTCTTATAAAAGAAATGTAAGTAATTTTAAAAAATTAAAACCTTTTGATGCTTTTGGTCCATTTTAACAAAATACATTAGTGAAAAAAACTTTCATGAGACAAATTGAATACACTTAATTTGGTTTTGCACTTCTAGCCAAAATAGTGAGGCTAAAAGGGTTTCCAAAAAGCTACTTGGTTTTATAAGGATATTCTATAACATTGGTTCTCAAAGTATGATCCCTGGACCATCAGCATCACTTGGGATCTTGTTAGAAATGCAAATTTTCAGGGCCTAGCTGGGAGTATTTTGACAGGGTGATTCTGATGTTCACTAAAGTTTAGGGATCGCTGCTATACGGGAATTCTGTTTTTGAAAGGTGTTATGCATAAAGCAAAAACACATTTTAGAGGAAGAGAAATAATGTGGAAATAGGTATTCTTTGTACCTAAAAAAGTATCTGTCTATAACAACACCATGGAGGTCTAGACTCGCAATCCTAAGATTTAATTGATCCTCAACCCAAACCAAAACCTATCGCCATCAAGCAGATTCTGACACATGGCAACCCTGTGTATTCAGAGTACAATTGCTCTATAGGGTTTTCGATGGCTGTGCAAAGAAATGTGCAGAGACCTGGAGTTAGAAAACTGAAGGGGAAGATCATGCTCAGCATTTCTCAACCTGAAAGAACTAAAGAAAAAAATCAGCCCTTGAGCTGTAATATGGAAGGATTCTCTGGGCAAAATATTGAAGGACACAGGAAGCATCAAAAGAAGATGGAAGGAATACATAGAATTCACTGCACCAAAAAGAATTGGTTGGCGTTCAGCCATTTAAAGAGGTAGCATATGATCAAAAACCAATGGTACTGAAGGAAGAAGGGCAAGCTGCACTAAAGGCATCTGTGCAAAACAAGGCTCCAGGAATTGACAGAATAAAAATTGTGTGTTTTAACAAATGGAGGCAATGCTGGAAGAACTCACATATCTATGCCAAGAAATTTGAAAGACAGCTACCTGGCCAACTCACTAGAAGAGATCCATATTTGTCCCCATTCCAAAGAAAGATAATCTAGAAGAATGCGAATATTCTCAAACCATATCACTAATACTGCATGCAAGTAAAATTTTGCTGAAGATAATTCAAAAATGTTGCAGCAGTACATCGACAGGGAACTGACAGAAATTCAAGTCGGATTCAGAAGAGGATGTGGAATGAGGGCTATTATGGCTGAAGTCAGATGGATCTTGGCTGAAAGCAGAGAATACCAGAAAGATGTTTCCCACTGACATTGAATTGATTCCAAATCATAGTGACCCTTTAGGAAAGAGTACAACCATTCCATAGGGTTTTAAAGGCTGTAAATCTCTTTTCAAGGAAACTGCCTCATCTGTCTCCTGCAGAGAAACTGGTGGGTTCAAACCATTGACCTTTTGGTTAGCAGTACAGTGCCTCAACCATTATGCCACCAAAGGGCCTTAGAAGGATGATTACCTGTGTTTTATTGACTATGCAAAAGCATTTGACTGTGTAGATCATAACAAATTATGGATAACATTGTGAAGAATGAGAATTCTAGAACACTTAATTGTGTTCATATAGAACCTATACATAGATCAAGAAGCAATCATTCAAACAGAACAAGGGGATACCACATGGTTTAAATGCATACAAGGTGTGCATCAGGATTGCAGCCTTTCACCATACTTATTCAATCTGTATGCCGAGCAAACAATCCAAGAACTAGACTATATGAAGAGTCTACATGAACAATCCAAGAACTAGACTATATGAAGAGGAATCATATCATCATATCATCAGCATTAGAGGAAGACTTATTAACAACCTAACTTGCTTGAAAGGGACGATGACTTGAAGCAGTTACTGATGAAGAACAAAGACTACAGCTTTCAGTATAGATTACACCTCAACATGAAGAAAACAAAAAGTCTCACAACTGGATCAATAACCAACATCACAATAAATGGAGAAAAGATTGACGTTGTCAAGGATTTCATTTTAATTGGATCCACAATCAATGTCCATGGAAGCAGCAGTAAGGTAATCAAATGACATGTTGCTTTGGACAAATCTGCTGCAAAAGATTTCTTTAAAGTGTTAAAAAGCAAAGATTTCACTTTGAGGAGCAAGGTGCGACTGACCCAAACCATGGTACTTTCAGTTGTCTCATATGCATGAGAAAGCCTGGCAATGAATGAGGAAGACTGAAGAATTGATGCATTTGAAGTAGGGTGTTGGCTATGTGTATTGAATATACCACAGACTGCCAGGAGGATGAATAAATCTGTCTTGGAAGAAGAGCAGCTAGAATGCTCCTTAGAAGTGAGGATGATGAAACCTCGTCTCACATACTGTGAACATGTTATCAGGAGACAGCAGCCCCTAGAGAAGGATATCATGCTTGGTAAAGTAGAGGGTCAGTGAAAAAGAGGAAGACACAATGACTGCAACAACGGGCTCAAACAGCAATAGTTGTGAGGATGGCACAGGACCGGACCCAGTAGTGTTGTGTTCTGTTGTATGTAGGGTCAGTATAAATTGGAGCCTATTTAACAACAACAGTCATCTTAGATCACAAAGCCTTTCTTCCATGGCTCAGCTAGTCTGTGCTTGGCTACTAACTGAAAGTTTGGCAGTTTGAATCCTGCCAAACTTTCAGTTAGTAGCCAAGCACAAACCATTTGTGTTTGATTTAAATGATTTAAATGATCTTTAGAAGTCACTTATTTCATAGATTTGCAACTGCTAGACTAACTAGGTGTAATTCTCTGACACCCCACCACAGATCTGTAGGGTACAGCAGAAGAATTGGTATTTATTACAAGTACCACAGGCTCCCAAGTTTAGGAATCACAGATTCAGGCTTCATAACTGACTACCTCTCCTAGTTCCCACATCAGGCCACATGGGCCAAGCTAATCTCTATTAGTCCTGTCAGTGTTCTTATATTTGAGTGTTCTTCTCTTCATTCCCCTCCCCAGCACAAGTCTTCTCTTTATTAGACAAGGTCCTTCATCCAATGTTCTTGCTCTCTTATGACATACCATTCTCCTCTGGACACACTGCCTCTTGAAGAGTGTCATTCAGAATTGAACCCTATTATTCAGGCCTGCCTGAGAGTGACTGCTGGAATGGGTATTGTGGTTTTCCTTGTTCTGAGCTGGTATTAATGTAGCTCTGAGATATAATTATCTCACTGACCTATGAGAAGCACATATAAATACAATGCCTTAGGACAAAAAGGGGGGCACATGCCTCTTACCCAACTTTCTAGAGAAGAAATATTAAAAAAAAAAAAAAAGACAGAATGTTAGAAGCACATAGAATTGGCTAAATAAATTATAAGACATGGTTCTTAAACTTACACTTTGCCTATATTTTGGAACCTCACCTAACTGTAGGCTCTGTATTTGGAAGCTGGCAAAAAGCAACAGCTCCTTTACTGCTGTACTTGTATGGCTGAGTTTTCAGCCTGTTGAAGTTCCATCTTTCCTTATGAAAATTCACTGTCAACCAGAGCTTGTCCAGGTGTCATTATATGTGATTCTGCCATCTGACCCATCTGCTGTCCCTCCTAGCAGTGCGTTCCTTGTTTAACATTTTGAATAAGACACAGCAGGCCTTTAAAGACTTCTGTCCAGATTGACTTGATTTTTCTCCAATATGATATCTAATAATACTACATCATAAAGAGGAAATTAAGTCTTCCAGAATACTCATTCTAGCATCATAGCAAAAAACATAGATTGTAAACTCAGATGCCAACATTGTGAGTATATATCAGTGTAATATAATATAACATTGTTGGGATTGTGGAAAACTATTGGGGAACATATATATGCCTATTCAAAGACTTTAAATGCAAAAATTTGAAAACATTGATGACCAAAAACCTTATTTATAGACTATAATTTTTCTCTAAAATAATTCCACATCATCCTTTTTCCCCATGAATTCTCCATTCATAGGTATGAAATCTATTATTCTATAATTAGAATACTTATTAAATCTGGAGTACAATGTATAACTGTATAAGGTAAGAGTAGATCATCAAACACAATGATATTTAAAATAATCAATGGCAGAAATACATAATTGCCTATTATGTACAAGGCTACACAGGTTAGGGATAAAGATGCTATAAAATAAACAAGTCCCTGCCCTCTGGGAGCTTGTGATTTACAGCGGGGCAGGCAGAATATACAAATAACAATAGCAAGGGTCCTAGTTCTTAAGTATTTAAGCAGTAATTCTTTTTTTAGAAAATTCTATTGTAGTGAAATATATATAACAAAACATTTGCTATTTTAACTATTTTTAAGTGTACACTTCAGTGACTATTCTCTGTGTTGTGCAACCATCATCACTATCCATTTCCAAATGTTTTTCATCATCCTAAATAGAAATGCAGTGTCTCTTAAGCAGTAACTCCCTATTCTCCACCTACTCTCAGCCTTTGGCAGCCACTAATAAACTTTTGTCTGTATGTACTTATCTATTCTAGATAATTCATATAAGTGGAATTTGTCCTTCTGTGTCTGAATTATTTCACCCAGCATAATGTTACCAGGATTCATGCCTCTTGTAGCATGTATCAGAACTTCATCTCTTTATGACTGAATAATATTCCACTGGATATTATTTTGTTTATCCATTCATCTATTTTAATCTTTTGGCTATTGTGAATAAAGCTATTGTGAGTAATTTTAATCTTTTGGCTATTGTAAATAAAGCTACAATGAATACAAGTGTACAAGTATTTGTTTGTGTTCCTGCTTTCAAGTCTTTTGGATATACCTAGGAGTGGAAATACCAAGTAATGTGATAATTCTGCTTAACTTTTTGAGAAACCACAAAACTACTTTTCATGGCAGCTTCACCATTTTACATTCCCATCAGCAATAGATGATGGTTTCAGTTTCCCCACATCCTTGTCAATACTTGTTATTTTCCATTTTTCTGATAATAGCCATTATAGTGGGTATGACTTGTAGAGCAGTAATTCTTAATCCTAGCTATACATTAGAATTACTCAAGTAGATTTTTTTTTTAAATACCAATGCTGTGGCCACAACCAAGACCAATTAGAATCTTTGGGTAGGACCTAGTTATGTGAATTAAATTAGAGAGATAGCAATGAAATATTGTTAAAATACAAATTTCATAAATTACATTTTTAGTATATACTTTATATACCAGTACTTATTTCTTATCTTTTCCCAAGGATTATAGTTAACATATATATATTGTCATTTTACTCAATGTAAATATTCTAGATTTCATTACTTACAAATATAACATTAAACAGAAATAAATTACATATGGTACATAAATAGTAACTCTATTCTAAAATTAAATTTCAAGTCCATCCTTTGTCCTCTATAAATAAAGTTGTAACAAACTGAAAGTACTTTTATTTCTACCATCCTCCCAAAGCTATTGTAGCATCCCTTGACAAAAAAAAAAAAAAAAGTGTATACGGGTGTGATTATATATGTATTTTTTCCCCAGAAAATTATCAACTCTTACAGCAAATATAGGAGCTCTGGTAGCATAGTGCCTAAGGCACTTTACTGCTAACCAGAAGCCTGGCGGTTCAAACCCACCAGCCACTCCTCGGAAGGAAGGTTGGACAATCTACTTCTGTAGTGATACTGCCTCGGAAACCCAAGGAGGGGTCGCTGTGAGCCAAGTCTGACTTGATGGCATATAACAACAACAGCAAATATATTTAATACCTTTAAGCAATTTATAACTATGAATAGTTACAATTCATAACTATAACTATAAATATGTAACTAAATTATAACTATAATTAAATAACATATAAAAAACTATGAATAGCATTTTAGCTATTCATTGGCAGCTCTTACATTGCTCAGAAAGGTTGTAAAATATTATTTAAATCACTCCTAATTTATGTACGATCTGCAATGGAAACAGCAACAAACTTTAATTGGAGGATGATGATGAAGATGTTAGCATCCCAGCAGCTATAATCTCATTAGACAGCAGCTTTGAAAACTCTTGCCACGAATCATGCAAACGGTGATACAGTTAAAAAGAAAACTGATAACTAGCTCAGTGATGACAGAACAGTGACCTGGCACAATTGTCTGTTAAGCTGAAATACTTTTCTTCCAATATTCAAATGGTCCGTGTTTTTTTAACCACAAGGGGTCCCTTATCCTGAATCTTGTTTGATGTATGAAGGCTGTTTTGTGTGCATTATCAGACTGTAGCAACACTTTGCTGTTATTTCCATGACTTTACAATAACCAAATATTTAACAAAGAGGGCTAAATTTTTATTTTTTAGAACAAGCCTTCTTTTAGTTCACTTTTAATCCCATCTCAACGCAGAAAATACCAGTACCTAGGAACAGAAAGGCCAGGAAAATGAGTTACATAAAATGGCAGTGAAATAGAATGCCTTAATAGGTTACGGAAAGTCTACTTGGTGAGCTAAGAACAAACAAAACCATTCCTTTCCACCTTAGATCTAAATTCCCAGTCTTGTTCAGCCAATGTAATTCTATCAGTACCATAATGTAGTTAAACATGATTATTTTTTCACCAGAATTTAAAAAGAAATGGAAAGGACTTTATATAGAATGACTTTGACAGTATAGTAATAATAATAATACTGTTTTCTGCCATTCACAGTTTGGCAATATATTACAATCATATTATTACTTTGCAGTGTAAAAGCTAAAACCGAACCCTTCTGTCAGTTCCAACTCACGGCAACCCCATGTGTTGTATAAATAAACATAAATGCTCTGTGTCTGCTTCTGCACTCATTTCTGCACTGATTCACTGAGTGCCTGCTCTGTGCCCAGCAGAAAGGTACACTCCCTCCCTTTAGGAGTTTACATTCTTTTTGAGATGATGATATAATAAACAGAATTCAGTAGAGTATGTTTTAACACTGACCCTCCCTTCCTTTGGTTTAATAGCTTGATTTATTTTAAATCGACTTAGATTTGATTTCAATAAAATGGTAAGTGTATGTGTGAAATTATATCTCCTTATTCCTTTAATAGGAGCTCTGGTAGCACAGTGAGTGCCTAAGGCACTTGACTGCTAACCAGGAGGCTGGCGGTTCAAACCCACCAGCCACTCCTCGGAAGGAAGGTTGGGCAATCCTACTTCTGTAGTGATACTGCCTCGGAAACCCAAGGAGGGGTTGCTATGAGTCGGGGCAAACTCAACGGCAAATAACAACAACAATAACAATTCCTTTAATGATCTGAGGATATAGGAAGACAAAAATATTTCCCCCAAAAACAGTCAATGATCTTTTTATAGTAAGAAAAACCTAATAATCTGCCATTGGGCACCTATTTATACAAGACTCCTCTGTTTTAGTTCATTTCACACTTCCTTGTGAAGGGATGACAACACCCCCCATTATCCACAATAATTTTCACCAATTAAACTATTATATTTGTCCTCTCTTCTGTTGGGCCTACCAAGTGATACCTATGACATTTATATACATAAGAAAAGTTTAAAATATGATGTTTAAATGTGTGTGTGTGTGTATAACATATATAATTCATTCTGGAAATATTAACAGTAGCTTTTTAATAGTCATTTCTACTTTGATCACTAGATGGCACTATGGCACTGGTGGTGGTGGTATTCTGTGCTGTGGAGTCAGACCGACTCCTAGCGATCCTTCCTTGGGTTTCCGAGGTGGTATCACTAAAGAAGTAGATTGCCCAACCTTCCTTCTGAGGAGTGGCTGCTGAGTACATATAAATAAGGGGGGAAAAGTTCTAATTGTTTTCTGAAGCTTATGTAAATGTTTTCAACACTGCACATTTACAGTGTTTACAACATTGTAAATCTTTTGATTATATGCTGTAAATTTTTTGTCGTCAATCCATAAAATTCCAGTCTCTACAAAATTTGTGTTTTTTCTGGATGAAATAATCTTACATAAGACGTCTTAGGTACAATATGTTTTGAGAGACACATAACCTCTGAGATTACTTTGATAATAACCCACCCATCAAACTCTTCTGCTGTTTAGTCACTTCATTTTGTTATTACCTTTCTCTACCATTGCCTCTTTTTTACTAGTACCTTCTGTTCCCTGGGGGTGGGGGTGGGGGTGGGGGGACAGAAAAAAATATTTTTTAACTTTTTTAAGAGCCATTACGTAGCTTCTAGGATGTTGAGAGATCTTAGAAATTTATACAAAAATGTCCTGTAGGACAGAAGACAAGAAAAGCAGCAACTTTTTGTTCTAGGTCCCAAGATATCTAAATACTATTCTCATATGGTAACATACTCTTTTTTTGTTCAGTTCATTTTTGGTCTAGTTATGATACTCTTGCATTGTATTATTTTCTTATCTGAATCAAGATGATCTGGGCTACAGAGAATACATATCTTTAAGATATTTTTTAATTGGACTATTTCACATGATCAGATGTCCAGAGTTTGGGTGCTTCCAGTAGTGGTCAATTGAGGGAGCGAAAGATGTCCTCAGGGACCCAGGTTTTTCATATTTTCCCTCTGCAATCTTTGGTATGTCACACTTACTCTTTATGGCTGAAGACAGCTACTACAGTCCTAAATAGAACACGTAATCAGGACATTTCCTTCTCTATGGGTTTCTTTATATCATTGGTCCAAATCTCCAATGGAGTTCCCCTTGGGTCTTATTGGCCATGCAGGGGTCAGCAGCACTTTCCTAAACTATTCACTAGCAAGGAACAGAAATATCGTGATAGATGTAGCCTGCTGGAGATCCACACCTTCCCTGAATGAGCACATGAACTTTAGAGAAGGATGTAGCCTCAAACAGCAAACCTCTTGCCAGCAGAGAATCCAGGAGAGGATGTGGGAAGGCAAACAACAATATTTCTTATACCATTTCCATTTCTTTGGTTAGAGACTTTTCCTCCTGACATGCTATTTCCATAATATAGCATGATTTCCAGGGCATCACATTGGACAGAGCTATGTGGTTGTTGTTAGATGCCATCAAGTTGGCTCCGACTCATAGAGACCCTGTGTACAACAGAATGAAACACTACCTACTCTTGCACCATCCTCACAATCCTTGCTATGCCTGAGCCCATCGTTGCAGCCACTGTCAGTCCATCTCTTTGAGCATCTTCCCCTTTTTCACTGACCCTCTACTTTACCGAGCATCATATCCTTCTCCAGGGAGTGGACCCTTCCATCAGTGTGACCAAAGTAGTTGAGACAAAGTTTGGCCATTCTCGCTTCTAAGGAGCATTCTAGCTGCACTTCTTCCAGTACAGGTTTGTTATTCTTCTGGCAGTCCATGGTATTTTCAGTATTTTTCACCAACACCACAATTCAAAGGCATCAATTCTTCTGTCTTCCTTATTCATTCCCCAGCTTCCACATGCATATGAGGTGATTGAAAATACCATGACTTGGGTTAGGTGCACCTTAGTCTTCAAAGTGCTATCTTTGCTTCTTAACACTTTAAAGAGGTCTTCTGCAGCACATTTGTCTAGTGCAATAGGATGTGTGATTTCTTGACTGCTGCTTCCATAGGGAGCTCTGGTGGCATAGTGCCTAAAGCATTTGACTGCTAACCAGAAGGCTGACAGTTCAAACCCACCAGCCACTCCTCAGAAGGAAGTTGGACAATCTACTTCCATAGTGATATTGCCTTGGAAACCCAAGGAGGGGTCGCTATGAGTCGGATCCGACTCGATGGCAGTGCATTGCATTGTTTGTGTTGCTTCCATAGGTGTTGATTGTGGGACCAAGTAAAATGAAATAGGTGTTGATTGTGGAACAAAGTATAATGAAATCCTGACAACTTCAATCTTTTCTCCATTTATTATGATGTTTACTGGTCCAGTTGTGAGGATTTTTCTTTTCTTCATGTTGAGGTATAATCCATATTGAAGACTGTATTCTCTGATCTTCATTGTAAGTGCTTCATGTCATCTTCACTTTCAGCAAGCAATGTTGTGTCATCTGCATATCACAAGTTGTTAATGAATCTTCCTCCAATCCTGATACTGCATTGTTCTTCATATAGTCCAGCTTCTCAGATTGTTTGCTCAGCATATGGATTGAATAAAGTATGGTTAAAGGATACAACCTTGACACACACTCTTCCTGATTTTAAACCATGCAGTATTCCGTTGTATATAGTATACCTATATCTAGTTATTACAGAGTTTATCATTCAGTACATCTCTTTAACCTCAAGATTTGTCCATGTGTAAGCCCTCTCCCTAGAAAGTGAGAACGTGGGCTTTCTTAATCTAGTTATTATTGCTGCAACTCTCAGAGAACAAGATCTCTAATATACTCTATTAGTCTAGTAGCATTTCAACCAAATCTGCAATTCTCTGCTAAGTACCACAACTTTCACAGTGCTGTTTGTGAGACTTTCAGGGCCATATAATCTGTTTTTGGAGATAGTTCCCTGGGGTCCAGCATGGCCCCTTGGACTCTCAAAGGATCCAGAGAGGCAAAGCTAGCAGTCCCAGTTCAGTGATTTGCAATTCACACCCTTCAGTTTTAATGGCCAACAGCACTTTCCTTCTGGCCTTTCCTAACTTGTTTTGCTCTGGTGTTTCTATTGGACATCTCAGCACCTATTGGTCATTGGTACTAGACTGGCTGTCCGAGTGTGCGTTCAATCTGAACAGTGCCATGACTCTGGGGAATTAGCTACCTTCTCAGATGCTTTATGACAAATAATATGTTTCTGGTGCATTATCAAACTATTTCTTTATTATCTGTATACAACAAGCATTTGTTGGATGATTGAAAGAATATTTATTAATCAGTTGCTATTTTAAATGCTATTTCTTCTCATTTTGAGTTGTGCCACATGAGCAAACGAAGGTCCAGAAAGCTTTATTCCATGCACATCATTAAGGTCAACTCTGCTTTGAGGAGGCAGCTCTTTCCTAGTCATATTTTGAGTGCCTTCCAACCTGAAGGGAACTCTGGTGGCATTGTGCCTAAGGCATTTGACTGTTAACCAGATGGCTGGCAGTTCAAACCCACCAGCTACTCCTCAGAAGGAAGATTGGGCAATCTACTTCGGTAGAGATACCACCTTGAAAATCCAAGGAGGGGTTACTATGAGTTGAATCAACTCAATGGCAGTGAGTTTGGTTTTTTGTTTTCTATTTCCCCAAGCATGATATCCTTCTCCAGGGAACAGTCCCTCCTGATAACATAGATTGTGATAGACTGGGTTCGCTAGATAAGCAAAATCAGTGAAGCTTATATAGAAAAGAGGGAGGGAAGAGAAACATATCTCAGGGAAATGGCTCACACAGTCATAGATGCTGGCAAGTACCAAGTTTGTGGGTCAAACATTAAGCTGGAGGCATCTTCTCATTCAGGCAGCTGCGGGGGCTGACAAACTCATGACCAGCAGGCAATATACCAAGCTGCTGGATTCAGTGGATGATGAATCTGAGATCAGCAGGAAAAATGGCATATTGTCGGCTCACAGGTTGTGAAGGCAACAATCTCAAGATTGGCAGGTGATATGGTAGCTCACTGGTTCAGCTCCAACGACCATAGATGATGATGAGCTAGATGCAGAATCCAGTTCCAGCAAAAAGCCAGAGAGTAGTCCCAGATGTCCATACATATATCGGAAGCAGGCCACACCCCTGAGGAAACTCCCTTTCAACTCAGTGGCTGCTCATAGAACATCTCATCTTGGATTATATCACAACTGCTTAAACCATTTAGAATCATGGTCCAGCCAAGCTGACACAGAACCTTAACTAGCACAGTGACTAAGGTATGAGGGCAAAATCTCACCATCCTTGTTTCTAAGGAGCACTCTGGCTGTATTTCTTCCAAGACAGATTTCATTTTTCTAGTAATCTATGGTATACAGTCTATGGTATATTTGGGAGCTCTGGTGGCATAGTGCCTAAGGCATTTGACTGCTAACCAGAAGGCTGGCAGTTCAAACCCACCAGCCACAGGAAGGTTGGGCAATCTACTTCCATGGTGATACCACCTCGGAAACCCAAGGAGGGGTCACTAAGAGTCAGATCTGACTCGATGGCTGTGAGTTTGGGGGGTTTTTTGGTGTGGTATATTCAGTATTCTTTGCCAACACTGTAATTCAAAGGTATCAATTCTTCTTTGGTTTTCTTTATTCATTGTCCAGCTTTCACATGCATGGGAGGCAATTGAAAACAGCATCACTTGAGTCAGACGCACCTTAGTCTTCAAAATGATGTCTTTGCTCTTTAACACTGTAAAGAGATATTGTGCAGCAGATTTGCCTGGTGCAATATATCACTTGATTTCTTGACTGCTGCTTCCATTGGCATTGATTATAGATCCAAGTAAAATAAAATCTTTGACAACTCCACGAATATAAAAAAAAAAAAAAAAAAAACTCAGTAATACCATTTAGTTGATTCCAACTCATAGTGACTCCGAGACTGTAAATCTTTATAAAAGTAGATCACCCCATCTTCTTTCTGCAGAGCAGTTGGTAGCTTTGAATCGCTGGCCTTCTGGTTAGCGGCCAAATGCCTAATCCACTATACCACCAGAGCTTCTTTTTTCCACAGACAATAGCAGTTGGGATTTCAGCATATATTTTGGGGGACACAATTTAATTAATAATATCTGGTTTGAAAATGTTAATTATATCGTTTATTATGTTACTTGTTTGTGTTTAACAGTTTATCAGTTCTTGTCTAATAGTCAACAAATAGTATCAACTGACATTTTTAACCATCATTTTGTTTTTCAATAAAGAACAAGAGTATTCTTTATTATCATTACTAGAATATCATCATTACTAGAATGCTAGAATATTTAAACCTAGTCTTTATCCTTTTAGTTTTAGCTTTGAGAGAGATTAGTTTGTTTGAGAATATACTGAGTCAAAAAAAAGAAAAAATCTCCTTGGTATTTTAATTTTTTTAGGAAACTTCAGAATGTATTTTCCATAAATAAAAAGAGATCTAAGAAGATATTTACAAGTTGTCTCAAATCTATTTAAAAAAAAAAAAAAAAATGTAGCTTTGATAGGTGAAGAATGCTAGGGAAATTCTTTTGTTAATTACCAGCTCCCACAGTGATTACTGTAGACTTCTCTTCAAATATATCCTTGGGTAAGTGAAGAGTCATTAAATTTTTGTTGTCTTATAAAATACTGATGTGAAATAAATGAGTGCTTTTTAAAAAGTGCTTCATCATATTGTCATATTAAACAATGCTGAGTGGCAGGCACTTGTTTCTCACAACGTATGTGAACATCAGCTGAGGGCCATTTACCCCAAGTACAGTTCATCAAAGTGATATTATCAAAGACAAAGACATTTCTATCCAGGCTCACAGCTTGCTGGTCATCTAGACTGTGGAGTTTCTGGAGGTGGATGAACATCTATCCTAGAGGCATTCTTCAATGAATTTGGTTTCTCAGTTTTTAATGATTTTTGAGAGACCCTGAGTTATAGATTAAACTTCCTGAGAGAAACTTTGAGTAGAACTACTGTATAGCCATTTCTGTGTGGGGCCATTGAGCATTTAGGACAGCCAAGGACAGGATTGATCCATGAAAACCAATGCATTATAAATATATAGACTTTAAAACAAGGCAGACATGGGTTCAAGCCCTGCTCTGCAACTTATCAGGCAGGTTTTGTAACCTCTGTCACAAGTTTGCCATCTCAAGGGGATAAAAATATCTCATAAGTCTGAGAGGAAGTTTAAATAGCACAATATGGGTAAAACATTTGGCAGAGTAGTTGGTAAATTTCAGTAAGTGTTTATATTAATTTATGTCAATTTGATTCAGATGTTTGGCATTATTTAAAAAGCCTGTGTCCTGTTGGAATGATATATAATGCACATTTCTCCTTACTTTCCCATAACCACATACTACTCTGTTTTGGAATAAAATTTTAAATTCCTCAAAACAGTGCTCAGTGTATCACACATACCAAATACTTTTTTTAAATATAGTTATAAGTGTGGTTTAAAATGACTGATTTTTCAGAATTAAATCACCAGGTCTTTCTTCCCAGTTTTATATAGTGACTAGTATAAAATGCCTAGGGACCTCAGACTATAAGGGATCTCCTGTTTTTTATCTGGGTATGTAGAAAAGTTTACCTCAGTTTCCTTATGTCCAGAAGTGACTGACATAGAAAATCTCTAAGGTTCTTTCCAGTTTTCATTTTCTGGACTTGTGATTTAATATATTTCAATGGAAGATAGGCTGAATTCTAGTTTTCATAATTAATTCCTATGTTGAGTACAAAAAGCTTACCAGAACCATTATTAGTTAGAGGATCATACTAATATTAAAACCAAACCAAACCCACTGCCATTGAGTCAATTCAAACTCATAGTGACCTCCACTGGGTTTCCAAGGCAATAAATCTTTATGAAAGTAGATTGCCTCATCTTCCTTCTGCAGAGTGGCTGGTAGGTTTGAACCACCAACCTTCTGGTTAGCAATCAAATGCCTTAGGCACACCACCACCAGGGCTCCAACTCGTATTAAAGAATGTCTAATTCATTATGTTCTAATATTTATTTTGCTGATAGTTGATCCTAGTTCTTCAGCCACCGCTAACTGCTATTCCTCAGTTTCTGTTCACTTGTCTCTTTACATATGTTCTGTATTTGTCCCTCCTTACTTCTCCCTCTTCCTTTCAGCCACTCGGATGGTTTTAACTACACTGATGCTCCCCAGTTCCTTAGCTCTTGCTTCTGTTTTCCCAGTCCTACAGGGCCTGTTTCTGTCTGTCTTCTAAACTCGCCACCCTGCCTCCCTGGGGTCACATGAACCTTCATGTGCCTATAACAATTCATTGGTCCTCCCTCTTATCATAGCATGCCACTCTTTCTGTATTCCATAAGTCCATCAGTAACCTTTCTAAACATGAATTTTTCCCAGGCTAGAAAAATCAGTCCTCCTCAGTTCCTGTCTCCCCTTCACATCTAATCTATCCTTCATTTTTCTCAGGTTTGTCACCTACCACATCCCTGCTACAGCCCTCTTCATTCCTTGAATAAACTTGTACAATATTGCATCATGTCTGGGTCACTAGAATACTTAACAACTGATTGTCCTTGTATCCAGCCTTGTAACCCTCAAACCATCCTCCGTATGACAATTAATGTTATTGTACATCTCAAGTCATGTCAGTCCATTATTATAGCTTCCAATGTTATGTAAGTCAAATCACTACTCCAACTGCTTAGTCACAAGAGTAAAATTAAGGCAAATGTAGTTGCTGGGATGGAAGGTGTGGTGAGCCAATCACTGATCAGAGTGTGCCCCCTGCATACCCACACTGGCCTAACATCTGCAGTTACCATGGAGGTCGTGGTTGCCATGGAAGCATCCACCAAAATAAAGAGCAGCTGCCATGGATGCGCTTGCCAGAGAGAAGAGCTGTTGCCATGGAGGCAACTTGCTGAAAGAACGGTTGCCATTGATGTACCCACTGGAGAAGGGAGGGTGGT
Organism: Orycteropus afer afer; assembly: GCF_000298275.1. NCBI lineage: Eukaryota > Metazoa > Chordata > Mammalia > Tubulidentata > Orycteropodidae > Orycteropus > Orycteropus afer. Next base: position 697,257 of record NW_006922017.1, on the reverse strand, counting down.
AGGCAGCTGATAGAGACTGAACTCCTGCCAGCCTGAATCCTACTAACACTAGAACCCTGGACCTGGGCGAGTAGCCTCTTCCAGCCAAAATAATTCCAAAATTCCAAAAAAAATTCCAGCTCTCTGCTCCTGGTTTGTGTCTGGGTCTTCACCAGTGCCGGAAGGGAGAGGGCAAGGAGTCTATATGCCTTGCTAGATAGTAAATGCCTGGGAACAGGGATGGTGTCTGTCTTATTAACTATGTCCTCAATGCTGCCAACCTCTCCTCCCCAACACCAGTTTGGACAACATGGCTGTCACACTGTTTCTTGTTCCTTTCCTTCAGTTGTCACCAACACACTGACTCACAAATTTTTCCCTAGCTGAGACCTCTTTTCCTCCTGCATACCAGACAACTTCACTCAGTATTCTGAAAAAAAAACTTCATATTCATCTTCCACCCAGAAACCAAACACAATCAAAGCTGCTGCTCGTCTTAGATTCTTTACCTTGATCATTTGCCTGTGCACTAAATTACCCCAGTTCAAACCACCATTATCTTTACTCTTTCGTATCTAATATGCTGTACATCCAGTCCTATTTAATCTACCTCCAAAACACCTCATCTCTGCTTTTCTTTCCCTTCTCACTAGCCTTCATCACTCTTTGCTGTATGAAGACCTAGGTCCTACCCCACTGTCACATAGTACCTCTCTTTCCTGCCACCTCTTGCCCACTGTCCTCAAATACTTTACATTAGCAGATTTTCATGTGTCACTTGCTTGAAATTTTGCAGTATCTTTTCTGTTACTCACTTATTACCATTATGCACACACTATATTTAATCACACACCATAGAATTATCTCCCCACTCCATGTAGCATGCTAAGGCTACCATCTATAATCAGTTGCTAAATTACCTTTTTATCCTTAATCTATCTGATCCCATTTCCCTATCGCTGCTGAAGTGATTGTCTTTTCCCCTGTGATGTTTTTCTTGCTGTTCTCTGTACATTTCTTGTTGCTCTTTCTCAGGCTGTAATGTACCCGAGGGTCTTATTCAAATGCAGGTTCTGATTCAGTAGCCCCAGGATGAGGCCTTATATTCTGCATTTCTAAACAAACTTATTGGTGAGGGGACGCTGCTCGTCTGAAGATCACACTTTGATTGGTACAAATACACATCAAAAGCCTTCTCCCTACCCCTCCATCTGGTGACTTCCTACCCTTGCTTTAAGATTAAGCACAAACGGCACCTTCTTTGTGATCACTTCCTCTGTAGCTCCATGCAGTCCTTCCCTCCTGTGCCATCACAGTACATTTCCCTTGAGAAACTGTCTGATGGATGTTCTGTCCCACTGTCTCTCTCCAGCACCGTGCTGAACAACAGTAAAAGCTTGTGGAACGAAAAAGACAAAATCTGTCAGTGTACCTGGTAACATTCACTCAGGTGTGACCATGGCTTGCTTGTTGTTTTGCCTAAATTTGTGGCATGTTCATTTTGCATCTGACAGAGCCTTGGTTTCTGATCAAACAGAGGCAGTGTGTATAGCCCTGCCTGGCTGCTCCTGCATCATCAGTGACAGATTTCAGTCACCCCAAGAGGATGTCTTAGTGAGTGCCCTTAATTGGAAACTGTTATTCTGAAAAAGAAATAAACTTCCTGTCGTATTAGGTACAGACATGAGTGATGTAGCTAAGCATGCTTAAATCAAAGGAAAGGACTTTGAAAGAATTAACTTCTTTAATTACTATAGAATTCTGAATGAAGAATTATACCTCAAAACCAAAGGAGATGGGTTGAGAATTCTGCTTTCTGCTCTGTTAACTTTGCTAGTACAGAGTTTATTTTCTCTATTAGTATTATTTTCCTAATAGGGCCATGCCCCATTCCACCCCCAAGACAAGAATTTTAGCAGCTATTTTACTTGAAAAATGTCTTACTGCCCAAGCCCATAAAACAGAGAAAGCATGTATAAGGGTGTACAGTTGAAAATAAAAGCAAATGTCTAGCTTAAAATTTGGAGAATGAATATATGAAAGTGAGTATGGATTGTTTGATCATGTTCAGTCATACACAGAGAGGAGTCCTCAGTGGCTTCCCAGGACATCCAAATCCCCACATGGCTGAAAGACCTCAATGACTTGGCCTTGTCTGTGCCTCCAGCCTCAGCTCATATCCCTCCCTCTGGTTTAGTGGATTTTGGCCATTCTGCTTGTTATTCTTCCAAAGTGCCTCGGGGCCTTTACACATGCTGTTCCTTCTGTCTGGAGTGTTCTTGACTAGACTTTTACATGGCTTATTCAAATATCACCACCTCAGAGGCTGTCCCTGACCATTGTTTCTAAAATGGCACCCTGCCAAAGGGGCAAGGTGGCCACATCTTCTGAACTCCTCTAACCCCACAAGAGGAACACAGAATCACCATCAGTAGCCAAAGACCTATCCCAGCGAGACCAGACATGCTGCCTCCCTCCAGCCCCTTTACCAACCCTGACACCAACCATTCCTCCCACAGCACCAACCACATCTCTGCTGGGTTCTATAATTCACTGCAGTGGCCACACAGAACTCACAGATTATGGGGTTTATTAGGGAAGCAACAAGCAAAGTTCAAGTTCAGAAATGCACTCAGTCTCTTGCAGCCAGTTATCTCACTCAGCAACTGGCAGTCTTGGTAGCACATTGCTCTCTCAGCAGTGCATGTCTCTCATGTCTCTCAGCAGTGCATGTCTCTCGCATCTCTCTCTCAGCAGCATGTGTCTCTCACATCTCTCAGGAGCATGTTTCTTTCAGCAGCACATCTTTCTCAGCGAGCAGTCAGAGAGACCCTCTCTGCCTCTAGGAGGGCTCCTTTTCAGCCTGGCAGAGCGGCCAAACTAACTAATCCCAACATCAGAGTTCTACGCACTTGAGAAAGAGCAAGAAAGAACTTCCCAGAAAATACTTTCTGCTGCTCCCACCAGAAATACCCCAGGTGGATAACTTTAACAATTAGGAGCTACTCAGTTGCTCACAGCAAATTCCACCACAGAGTTTACAAAGACTTACAGCTAGAAAAGCCACACTGTGTAATTTACTATACCGCACACCCATAGCTTTGTTGCTCAATAGGTCCTTGTCCTGCTTTATACTTTTTACAGCATTTGTCACAACCCAAAACTATATATATTTTATGTATGTTTATATTTTTATATTGTCTGTCTTTCTGACTAGAATTGTAAGCATAATGAGGGCAGGGGCTTAGGCCATCTCATTCACTGCTACATTCCTAATACCTAAAGCAGTCTGTGAAGTATAGCAGAAATAGAGAGAGAAGAAAAGAAAGAAAAATACAGAGCTGTGTTTCTAGCTTAGATTCATAATAACAAAAAATTGGCAATGACCCACATATCAATAGAGGACTAGTAAATAAATTCTAGAACATCTATACAATAGAATAAAATGTGCCTATAAAAATAATGAAGACAGTAACAATGCACTCTCTCTAAAGGTTTACAAAAAGCAAGTTACAGAACGGTGTGTAAAATATGCTAATACTTGCTTTAAAAACTGAGTAGGCCCTCATGGCTATATATACATATGCCAAACTTGTCAAATTGTATGCTTTGAAGATGTTCAGTTTATTATATGTTAATTACCTCAATAAATGTGCAAGCAAAAATGAAAGAAAATATGTATTTATATTTGCTTTTATAACATTAAAATAATTGTTACCTTTTGCAGAAGATGTGAATGCATACCAGATAGAGTTCAAAAATGCGACTTAAAAAATATTTATTGATCTAAGAAATTTCATAAACACATGTTTTCAAGCATCACTAAGATAGCAGCACCACATTCTGTGGGGGCTGGAGGCGGCAGCGGTCAGTGGTCAGGCACACAAAACTTTTCTCACACTTCTGTTCTCTATGACAAGTTTCATTTATCATTGTTCAAGGCTATCAACCATAGCTTTGACTGAATAGCTTATCTGACATGCTTTGGACATCTTATACAATTTTGGTACAGAAAACATTCTAATGATATGTTTTCATAGTGAAATTTCTTCTAATTAATACATTGCAGCCAGATCTTAAGAGTGCTTTAACTTAAAACTGGGTAAATTGAACTTTTAGAAAATAATACAGCATTGCATTATTTTTCCTAAAACAGTGCTGTTATTTTATCAATGAATTTAAGGGAGATTACAGTAATAATAAACTTGATAAAATTAAGTCAAAATACATTCTAAAGCCCCTTTTCTTTATCCATGATTGGCTTCTTCTTGATGTAAGTAGTGAACTGTAAACAGCACTTAATTTGGGCATTATATAAAGATGCCACAGGGAGTTGGCTGGGGCTCCATTTCAGGGTATGTATAATTAACTTATCCATGCCTTCAGAGATGCCAGATAAAAATTTCTTTTGTGATACAGTTTTCTTGTTTATGGCTGACATCATGTGCCACATTTAGGCTCTGGAATCCTAAATGAATCCTAAACTTCAGACACAAACTATGGGGCTATTGTCTTACCTTAGTCTTTAAACCCCAATTTGAAGTCCTTAGGGTGAGGAGATAAGAAATAAGCATTCTTGGCCCAGCTTTTGTAGTAACTATCAGATAGCTTTGGGAAGATTCCTTCACTCCTCCAGATAGCAGTTTCTTCATAAGTAAGGTAAGGGGGATGACAGCTAAGATTTCTGAATACTTATTCTGTGCCAGACACTATTCCAGGTGCTTCATATGTATTAATTTACATAATCTTCACAAATACTCTCTAAGTAAACATAATTATTCCCATTGAAAAATGAGTAAACAAATCCATTTACCTTCATTTTTTTCTATTGCACTTATTATCTTCTAATATGTCCTATAAATTATTTTTTTTAAATGCCTTCATCATTCCATTCCTTGCAGAACACTTCTCTTTTCTTAATATGAAAATAGAGGTTCATATAACTATTCCTACAGACCATGAAAAGAAGGGTGTTCCCCTGTCAAAATAATGTAAAAGGTTTCAGATTTATGGAGTGCCTTGGTGGTGCAGTTAACACACTTGGCTGCTAACCAGTCCACCCAGAGGTGCTAACCAGTCCACCTGGCAGTCTACATCAGAAAACTCAGCCATTTGAAAACCCTATGGAATACAGTTCTACTCTGACACACACAGAGTTGCCATGACCCAGAATCAACTGGACAGCATCTGTTCTCTGCTCCTCAGTCCAAACTGACAGGATTTCTGCTGTGATTGTTGTTAGACCCATCAGTCACAGGCCTAATATCTGTAGCAAAAGATTGTATAGTCATGCCCTTGGTGAGTTTCAGGAAATATTTCTTAGTTTATACAAAAGAATTTTCCTGATCTTTAAGTTAATATTAGCATACTGGGAAACATTCATCCTCAAAAGGATACATAAAAATAAATGCCAGAGAGTTGAGATTTTGCCTCCTTGCCATTTTCTTGCTCTCATCAGCAAGGAAACACAGTGGTAAAATGTTTTTGCCAGAATTTGGTATTTAGAATATTAAGATACCAAAAACTTCAGCCAAACCATGAAGTGCAATCTAAAATTACCTTCTGAACAGCCATGTGATGTGCAACTATCTGGTAGCATAGTGGCTAAAGCACTTGACTGCTAACCAGAAGGCTGGCGGTTCAAACCCACCAGCCACTCCTCGGAAGGAAGGTTGGGCAATCCTACTTCCGTAGTGATACTGCCTCGGAAACCCAAGGAGGGGTCGCTATGAGTCGGGGCCGACTCGACGGCACATAACAACAACAACAACAACAACATCCAGTGTAAAGAAGAGTAAAGAAAATCAAAGGTACAAGGAAACAATCCAAAGGCCTAATGGACCACGTGAACCCCAGCCTGCACCACCCTGAGACGAGAAGAACTAGATGGTTCCTAGCTACCATTGCTGACTGCCCTGAAAGGGATCAATCACAACAGAAGGTCCCAGATAGAGTAGGGGAAAAATGTGAAACAAAATCATAAAAATGATCAGGCTTGCTGGTCCAATAGAGACTGGTAGAACCCCTCAGACCATGATCCTTAGACACCCTTCAAGCCTGGAACTGAACTCACCCCCATGGCCCACCTTTCATCCAAACAACAGACAGAACTATAAGGTGAACACATTTGTTGTGAACACACATCAGGGAGGTACACACTCATTAGTACAGTCAGCCATAGGAGATCAAAAGGACAGCATTTGCCCAGATAAAGCTCAGAAGGCAGGAAGAGACAGGAAAGGATGATGATGGAAAATGGTAAACACAGGAAGGAAAAAATAAATAAAATCAACTTCTGAGTCTGTCAAACTCTAGAATGAAATATTATTTCACCATATTTCATATCCAACAATAACTTTAAGTATGTATATATGCAAATATTTGGTTTTTATATATTTTATATTTATGCATATAACATATACATGTTATCAAGTCAGCTCCAACCCACAGCGACCCTGTGCACAACAGAACTAAACACGCCCTGGTTGTGCACCATCCTCACAATCCTTGCTATACCTGAGCCCATCATTGCAGCCACTGTGTCAGTCCATCTCATTGGGTGCCTTCCTCTTTTCTGCTGACCCTCCACTTTACCAAGCATGCTGTCCTTCTCTAGGCAATGATCCCTTCTGACAATATGACTAAAGTAAGTGAGACAAAGTCTGGCCATTCTTGCTTCCAAGGAGCATTCTGGCTGCATTTCTTCTAGGACAGATTTTTTAGTTCTTCTGGCAGTCCATGGTACTTTCAGTATTCTTCACCAACACAACTCAAAAGTATCAACTCTTCTTCAGTTTTTCTTATTCATTGTCCAGCTTTCACATGTATATGAGACTATTGAAAATACCACGGTGCACTTTAGTCTTCAAAGAGACATCTTTGCTTTTCATACATATTTATACATATGTACATATTCACACAAACATTTAGCAAACTGGCTTAAATGAAAATCAAATAAATCTACATAATTATTTTATATGACTATTTTACCAACATAAAATGGAATGTCAAGCTATTCTCTTTTAATATAACACTGCCTGCATGTTAGAATTGTAGAGCTTTTTAAAATGTGCAATATTGCAGGGACATCCCCTTACCTCTTCCTAGGCACTTGAGCACAAGGCCATTGTAAGTAAGAGTTGGCTTCTGGATTATTGCAAGACTAGAATAGACTGGACTACTTTTACCAGGATGAGGATGTACAGAGTAACTTATCCAGCACAGTCAAGCTACTGCCCTCACCCAGTATGTCCAGCCCCATAGGGTAAATTCACAGAGGTATTACTTGTTATTGGTCTCTAGACCATCCTCAGAAATAATGCCATTGACTCCTCACCATTATCCTGTTTACTCCGTACAGTAACTATGTGAGATGCTGATGAGGAAACTGAAGTTCACAGAGGTTAAACAATATGCTTGCTCAAAGTTGCACTGTAACTAAGGGATTGTCTGTATTTGAGCCAAAGTTTGACCTCCAAAATCATGTGATTGACACATAAAGTATTCCAGTATTGGAACCAGATTGGGGCAAAGCTTTTGTCTAAAATCACATTCCAGTTTAACAATCACACCATGCTAGGACATGTGAGGGATATAAATAAAGTCACAAGCTCTGCCCTAAAGGAGCTTATAATTTAGTAAAAGATATTAAAACAACATATAACATAATACTTTCCTGGAAAAGTAAAATAAATACCTAAGAACCATGGGAGTCCTAAAACATAATGCTTGTTTTAAGACCACACATGCTAAAGTCATCAATAAACAGGCCTATTCTTTCTCATATTCAGGTTCAGATGCTCACTTTGAATACTTAACCAAAGGTATTTACTGCTGCAGAGGTAACCCAGATGGAGAGAGTGGTGAAAACTGGTCATTGATTAAAACTCTGGGCATACAGAAAAGTTGGCTCATTACTTAGAATGACAACCGCAGCAGCACATAGACTGCTTGGCAGTGAGGTTCTTGCAACATGCACCTGCTGAGAACTTAAAAAACACTTTGTTTTACTTTCTTAGTACTTTGGATTTTGTATTTTCATGGTAAAAGTCAAAGTTTAATAAAGAAAAGGAATAAATTACTATCTTAACTACCTACTAAAAAGAGTCATCAAATTGAGTCATTTAAAATCAGGGCTTTGAATTGGTTCAACCCTGATCAGTTATGGCCAACTGAGTGAAACCGGAAGAGATTCTAATTTTTTAATTCTGAGTTAGCAACAGGAACAATGACCAGAACAGAAAAAACTATAGTCAAAGCTCTGGAATGGGAGACTCAGAAGAGGTACAGTAGCCCTTTCTGGAGGCTGAGGCAAGAGATAGGATTATTGGCAAAACTGCGAAGAACACACATTCAAAGCAGCATGGTCAGCAGCCATCTTTGAGCAAGCCATTGTTTCTTACGTTCCGAGTGAAGATTTGGTTGCTACACAATGTATACACTGCCCAAAGAGGGCAATGAAGTTTCTATCTGATGTGTAAAATGTCCCATTCCTGTTATCACTCCAGTTCACCCAAATTTTAAAATTTGGGGTCTGTTCTGGGGTCACTTCCTCAGCCATGACTGAACTGGGCTGAACCAGTTTGAAGTCCTGATTAAAACTTACATATTCATTCTCTAAAGGCAGTAGAGATGCCAACAGTTCTTTATAGTTCTTAGCAACCAAATTCCTTGAAAAACTCACTAACTCAATGCCCTGGAGTCGGTTCCAACTCATAGTGACCCCTCCTTAGGTTTATGAGGAGGTGGTATCTCTACAGAAGTAGATTGCCTAGTCTTCCTTCTGAAATTCCTTGAATACAAAGTAATATTTAAAGTCCTTTTGACACATTTACAATCTTTGATGAAGGGAATAAACTGCTAATTTTATTCATATATGTGGCAAACATCAGTACATATGTAAATTCAAGAGCTTTTCAATAGGTATAGAATCTTGTATTAAAATAAACCGAGTGATAACAAGTATCTCTTTCAAAGACCCTGTTTGAATGGATTAAAAGTAAGCCTCAACTGAGGCCTGAATTTACTTGCCATCAAGGCAACTGCAACTCATAACCACCCCATGTCTCAGAAGAGAACTGTGCTCCATAGGTTTCCAATGGCAAACCTCCGTAAGATTTTTTGGAAGCGGACTGTCAGGCTTGTCTTCTGAGGCACCTCTGGGTAGACTCAAACCTCCAGTCTTTGAATGAGCAGCCATCACATTAACTGTTTGTACCACTCAAGAGGCTTCTGAGACTTGAACATTCTTGTTAGCAGCAATCAAGTTGGCCCAACTCATGACAACACCGTGCACAATGAGACAATATGCTGCCCAGTCCTCCGACATTCCATGATGGGTTGTGGAGTCTGTGATCCATAGGGCCTGAATACTCGTGTGTAAATAGGGTTATTATGATGTTTTTATGCCAAATTTAATACAGACATTTGTGAAATAATGGAAGATACCTTTGCTTAAAATCAGACAATTTTAAGTCTGTGTGACTGCCATCTTGCACAATTCAACTTTCTGGGGCCATATTGTTTCAACTGTTTAAATGGAGACAGTAAAACTTGTGTCATCAAATTACAAAGGTACATGTGAACACATGTGGAACACTGACCTATCTAAGCTCTGGTAAGATTGCAAAGCCCAGGAATGTGGACCTGAAACAAAATTAGATATTCAAGGCTTGAAATGTGATTCATGGGGCAGGGAACTCAGTGATTGAGATTACAGGTAGATGTTTTGTTTTGCTGTTACAAATGATAGAATTTCACTGCAGGAAGCTTCAGTCAACTGGAGATAAAGCTGCTGTAGTGGAAGGAGCAGGGTTGAACTATAGTTGAGGAAAAAGGCCTGTAAGGAAGGTCAGAAAAGCCTTTTGCAAGTGTCCGGCCTGAGATGAATGCCCAGACATAGAAAAGGTAGTCCAAGAAAATTCTTTTGAGTGGAAATCAGAGAAATTATTATGAAGTATGTCCCTGCTGCTCACAGAGCATTATGGTCTAGGCAGACTAATGTTATAATACTTATTTGCTGGTCAGAGGATGAGAGAACTTCTTAACTGGATTTGGAAGTCTATATAAAGATGATTGAGAAAGGAAAAAAAAGGCAATGAAGGATTGGAGCAGGGCTATGGGAGTGCAACAACTGTTTGGTAAATAAATTGTATGGGATGCCTAATTGAATGTAATAACTCATTTTATTAGATAAACAGAAACTAAATTTCTCTGTAATAAATGAGATTGGCATCAGCCTGTTAGAAAAATCAATGTTATTGGTTAAAGCTGAGGGAAAAAAAAGGAGGTAACAAAAATGACATTTTCTGGTCCCAAACAACGGGCAAAAATTAGCATAGAAAGGGAAATTTAGCATAGAAAGGGATAATGCTCAAAATAATTGACAACGTAGAAATCAATCACTGAAATAAAAAGGTAAAATGAACATGTTGTTGTTATGTGCCGTCAAGTCAGACCCAACTCATAGGGACCCCTCCTTGAGTTTCTGAGGTGGTATCACTACGGAAATAGATTGCCTAACCTGCCTTCCGAGGAATGGCTGGTGGGTTTGAACTGCCAGCCTTCTTGTTAGCAGTCAAGTGCCTTAGGCACTATGTTACCAGAGCTCCTAAAACATGAACATAGAAACAAACAAACAAAAAAAAAAACCAAACCCACTGCCATCAAAAATTAGCATAGAAAGGGAAATTTAGGATTAAGGTAGGTATAAAGCTTGCCACCCAACCCTAGGGAAAAATTAAAAAAAAAAAAAACCTAGTTCTCTAATATTTAAAGTTTTCCCAGCCTAGAAAAATTATACCTCTGCAAGAAGAACTGGCAAATAGGAATTGTACCAAGAATCAGCACATCTATACCAAAAAACTATACCAAAAAACCAAACCTACTGCCATCAAATTGATTGTGACTCATAGCCACCCCTATTGGGTTTCTGAGGTGGTAAATCTTTATGGAAGTAGATTGCCCAGTCTTCCTTCTGCCAAAGTGGCTAGTGGGTTTAAACTGCCAACCTTCTGGATAGCAGTTAAGGCTTTAAATTAAATCAGAAGTTCTAGGCCATTTATGTCAAATTTCTGTTTAGATAATTAAAAATACTTTGTTATTTTTATAGATTTTGCAGCATCCATAGAATGCAGCTGCAGAAATGTTTATCCCCAAATTTTCTTCTGAACAGCAAAACTGTTCAAGTTGTAATATAATTTATCTGTCTATAGACATTATATTTAGATCATAATTTCTTTTTAGTTGTTTCTTTTGAAGCACTGTATTTCTGTAGGAAAAGAATTTAGGTAGCAGTCACAGATAAAAACGTACAATGACCCATTCTTCCAAAAGTCCATCTTAAGCTAATTAAAGAGAATGTAGCCAGCAGGAACACCAAAACTAAAACCAAACCCTCTGCCACTGAGTCAGTTCCAAGTCATAACAACCCTATAGGATAGGGTAGAGCTTCCTCAAAGGGTTTTCAAGACTGTAAATCTTTACTGAAACAGACTGCCTCACCTTCCTCCCACAGAGCAGCTGGTGGGTTCAAACCACCAACCATTGGGTTAGCAGCCCAATGCTTTAAACACTCTGCCACCAGAGCCCCTAATGAGAGCATTTAACATAAATTCACAAACTGGGGATGAAACAACAAGAACAGCTTTTCCACTGAAAACAGTATTTTAAGTGACAAAATCAATATATGGTGTTTCAGTTACCACTCAAAACCCACACTGGTTCTATAGGGAAAACTACAGTTGCAGTTGGACTTAAACCCTTTCTCAAACAAAAAAATCTTAGAATGTTTGGTGGTGGTTGCTTTTTTTGTTTTCAAACTTTCAAAACAATGCTTACCATGACCATTTGATATTTTAGTGGTTTCCCAACCTCTTATAACTGAAACAGCAGAGACTGACTTTTGTTTTTACTTTTAATTTTTTGGTGAAAATAAAAGTAAATGTAACAGAGTGACAGACTTTATTTTTCCTTCAAGTAATAGAAGACAAAAATGCTAACAATCTTCATCTAACTTGACAGAAATTCTACAAATACTTATACTGGTTAGGAACAAAAAATGTCAAGTACAACATTATTACCAGGGGAAGAAATTATTAAGTCAGACAACAATTATATTAGTCTTTTGAGATTGCATTCACAAGATAATTTCCAAAATCTTCAGATTCAACAAGCATCATATTATTTGAATTATATTTCTGCAGAGACCAGAACAAGCAGATACATAAGTGAAAATTTACACAAATCATATTGCATGGGAAAACAAAATTGGTATTTTTGCAGACATTCTCAATTACAAGCAAAAAGCAGGTGTGTAAACTTCAATTTCCCCAGTATGTAGAAATGGAGAAAGAAATTAATAGGATTTTACTTAAAAACAGTGACATAGGAGCACTTATCAATAATCTACCACATATAAAAGGGCACTCCCAGAACAATTCAAGAAAACATCAAGACTTTCATTTTTATTTACAAATATCTACTGGTGAATTCAAGGAGTTAGGAAATACTGGAGGAAAACGTACTTCCAAGCACCCTATTCAAACCCTTAGATTCTCCCCTCCCTACTCCATCAACCCTGATGGCATCTCCCTGCTGGCCCTGCAGGCCTGTAGGCCCACTCCCCAGCAGGGATATTTCTGCTTCAGGGCTGGTATTTAGTTTCATAGCCTAGAGAACCTAGGTGACCTACAAAATGATGCCTTGGGGTTTATACCTCTAAGTAGTCCAAAGCCCAAAAGAGAATTTCTATCTTTAGAAAAATGAAGTAAAGCTAGCTTTAGTAGCTTTAGTTCACATCCTGCTATGGGTCTGTTCTTTCTCTCCTCCCTGTTTCTCCAACTAAAATTCAAGAAACACTGGAGGTTTTGGCAATAACGGAGAAGGAAATGGGGTGGGGTCGTCAGAGCCAGCCTAAAGAACAGGGCTCATAACCAAGTAATTAACCTATAGATTTCCCTTGAAACTTTTAGGCCTTGCTAAAGGAAATGGAGTACAGGCATGAAGGTAGAAGAGGGCAATAAAAGAGTTCAAGTCTATTTCACAGTACCTCTTTCCTCTTTCTCCCTCTGGACACAATCAAGGGGAAAGCAAATTGAAAGGCCTGCTTTGCCAGGTTTGTTTTCTGCTTCTAAGCTGTAGCTGCTTTAGCGAAAGGCATAACCAGCCCTACAGACCATAAAGACCTCTTCCTCAGTGGCACTCTTTCCATCCTGGAACCCTTGTCATGTTCAGAGTTGGTGCAGGAGAAGATACAGGGGCAGGGAGGGGCACCTAACAAAGCTTCCAAGATTAAGTGTGGTTCAGTGGCTGGGTCTCAGAAAGGCTGATTGCTGGAAGGGACCCTATTCCCCACCCCCTTGCTTTGGGTATTGTCACATAAGACTGTCCAACCTGCCTGACAACAGAATGGGTTTATGGATAATCACTTGAAGTTGATGGGGTGGGGAGGATGTCTTCCTTTATGCTGGCTGGGAGCCCAGGTCCACAGATAGTACTGAGAAGGCAGACAACGGTAGCCTGGGCCACCCACCCAGAAGGGTGAGAGCAGGTAGGGGTAGGCCATAGCACAGGCCTTCATAGACTCACCAGTAGCTGGTCACAATGCAGGGTGACTGAGGCACAGGAAAACCAATGTGGTAACATAGAACACTTCTTGTCCTTTACCTCATTTATGCCTAGCAGCCACCTACTAGCCACCTGCATTTTCCACCAGATGACCAGCAGGGTAGATGGCATGGGCAAAGGGAGGCAGCTGGAATCCAGTTGACAAAGGCCTGGAATGTACAGTTTGGGTCGATGGTTGGCATCATCTATATTAGCTTCATCTTGCAGTGGCGAAATGCAAGAGCATGGAGTGCATGGGTTATCAGGAGCACAGTTAGCACAAGGCATGAAGTCCAACTAGTTGTTTGCAAAGACCTAGAAAGCTTCCTTGTGGATTCCATGTAGATAACCACATTTGAAAAAAAAAAAAAAAATGGGAGAGGACCACAGCCACAGGCAGGGTCCAAGCCATGCAAAGGAAGGTAGTGCATATGTACAGCATCATCAGCTTGGCACAGAGCGGTAGTAGACCAGAGACTTGAAATATGTAACATAATGCAGAAAAGCAATGAAGGCCAAGAGGAAGCAGAAGAGCAGAGACATAGAGGTGACAATCTTGCAAATGACTGTTGAAGATTCAGAAGAACCAAAAAACAATCCAGTATGAAGAGAAAGAAGACAAGATTATATGTTGTTGGCTAGGCACAGGTCCAAGAGGAGGTGGTAAGGAAACTTGTTAAGGAGCTTCTCACAAGGGCAAGAGTTAACCCGACTGGAATCTGAACAACATGGGATTCTCCACTGGTGGTCTTGCTGGGCCTCCCATTCCTCTGCGGGCTCCTTCACCCATCAGGTAGTATTGCAGGGGATTGGGCCACAGTTCCTCTTTGATGATCTCAGCAATCTTGTCAAATTCTAAGAGGTTGTTGTCTGAGAACCAGTCGAAGAAGCTATGGATAGTGTTTCCTTCCCGATTCCTGTGGACGTGGGACTGAGGGTCTTGGCTCCGGTGCCATCGGATTGGAGTGGCAAGACACACGATCCGGCCAGAGGATCTGCGCTCATATTCCTTGACAAGCGCCTCATTTCGGAAGTAGGGGTTGCACTGAAAGATGAACTTGAATTTGCAGCCTGCTCTGGGGTGTTTAAGCTCCTCTACCTCCAAATTGATCATGTACTTCATCATATCATCATCTTGACTACTTATCATCGGTGATAACTGGGGGTGGTTCCGAAAGGCAGTGACCCAGAAAACTGGGATATTCTGGATGATGAAGCTCCTGCGCTGCATATGGAGCCTTCGCATTAGGCCAAACTTACGCTCCAGCTGAAGGAAGGCCCGGTCAGCCTGAACATTTCCGTTTGACAGCTCCTGATCAGTGGCCTCCAGTAAGTCCATGCAGTTATTGATCTTCGGTACTATGGCCCCTTTCTCGACTTTCTTCTTCCCCACCACCTTTCTTTCCTTCTGTACCACCTTCTTTTCCAACCCCTCTGCTTCTCTCTTCTTTTCAGCTGCCGCTGAGATGGCGCACTTTTTAGTCGTCACTTCCTTGGCTTTTGCCCCAAGCATCATCTGAGACCCCAACCCTACTGCGCCACAGGCTTCTAGGGCCTTCTCCCCTACAGGGCCGCGCAGCTCCCCACCTTGACGACCATTTTTCAGGCTGCAGTCAAATGCAATGGAGGCAGAGGCCGCTTTTGGACGTCCGGTGGGAGGTGGAGCCTTTTCCTGCCCAGCTTTGTTCGCAGCCTGGTTGCGATTAATAGGAAGTCGAAAGCGGAGCGCGAAACCACAGTCGAAAGAATCCGAAGCGGTCTCCAGGGTGACTCCAGCCATGTCCGCCATCACCTGTGTCACATCGGTTTCCCTTCGGAGCCTCTGGTACTGGTGTGGGTCCGGGTCTTCTGCGACACTATCGGGAGTATCGAGGTCGCGGTTTTTAGCGAAAGGGAGCTTATCGTCCCCATCCAGGCTACTCATTTTGGTAGAAGTCTGATCAGTGAGAGAGGAGCGTCCCTTGTCCTTGTCCTCTGTGGAAGCCGCGCTCCGCCCCAATAAGCCCCCTCGCGCCACCCTTCTTTTTTTTCTTTAGCTAATGCTTCCATGGCAACTGGTGACGTCAGGGCTGTCGCATCTTACAGCCGCGCGAGAACTCGCCTCTCACCTCTCCTTAGCGGTTGTCATCCTAGCGTATTTCTTGGTCTTGGTACATCATGTCGTTGTTATGTGTCATCGAGTCTGACCAGACTCATAGCGACCGGTCCTTGGGTTTCCGAGGCAGGTCTTCGTACTACAAGATGTGAATTTGTTCAGTCTTTAAAAAAAAAAAAAAAATTAAGTAATGGAGGTAGACCAAACTCAGGCCAATGAGAACTGTGCTAATGAAGATTTCTAGGATTCTAATGAAGTGAAGACCTCAAGGCTTATCATGATTAGTAAAATGGATTCCGCAATTCACACTGTCCCTTGTTTGTACAGATTCAAGGCAATTACCACAGAATTAAGATGTGCAGAGCTTGATTTTTAAGAAAAGTGTAGTGTTTGTGTGTTAAGTGGATTGATAAAATTAGGAGCAGCTGCAGTGGAAACCACGCATCCTAACAAGATAAAATAGAAGATTATTTAAACCTGCCTTAAAGATTTTAACGTTTATGTGCTTTGGCCAACATCTATGAAGCAATTAGACAGTATTTCCTCTTTTAATTAATATGGATTGCAAAATGTTCTGTTTTCTTTACTTGGAGGTGTCACCTTATCCCCCCCCTACACACACACACACACACACACACACACGAACATACAAATTTCGCCTTTATTTGTTACTGAAATAAATATCATTTCAGGGTATTTTAATCTCTAAAATGAATATGTTGCTTATCCTCAGTTTATAATCTTCATCTAAAAGAAGTTCCTGCTGCATGATGTCTGTGGGCATGAAACCAGCAAATATTGCCAAAATTTGCTCCTATGGTAATTCACTGCAGTAAAAAGGTAGTAATCAACTGTTTGCTGCCACTAGGCTATTAAACATCCCTTTATTTGCTTATGTAAACTAAGAAAGTTTAGCTGTTATCTATTCAGGTAAGTTAGCTCATAGAATTCATTTGATAGTGATATCACTACATCTGCTCGTGCTGCTTGGTTGGGATGTGAGAATACTGGCTTTAGTTCTTAAAAAAATGTAAGACAGAAGGGAAACTTAAATTTGCATATTTATGTTTAATGTTTTAAATTCATATTAGAGAGATAACTATGATTATAACTCTTTGTTATAAAAACTCTCTCAGGAAGCACCCCACATCATGATCATTTTCAAATAAGGTCTCAGAAGAGGATTCCAGTGAGAAGTAAGGATTTAGAGAGAAAATTGCCATCCAATTTGGTGTGTAATGAGACTTCAAATTTAGTAGTACAAAAATCGTCCAACTAAGAATGAGGTGGGAGCTCTGGTAGCGTAGTGCCTAAGGCACTTGACTGCTAACCAGAAGGCTGGGGATTCAAACCCACCAGCCACTCCTCGGAAGAAAGGTTGGTCAATCTATTTCCGTGGTGATACCGCCTCAGAAACCCAAGGAGGAGTCGCTATGAGTCGGGTCCAAGTCGACAGCACATAACAACAACAAGAAGAATGAGGAATTCTTGATGGAAGGACAGTGGCAGACATTAAGAGAAAACGTCTATCATACAGCTTTATAGCTTAGCTCTCAAAGCTTTTCTGGAGAATTCATAGACAATTGCATTTTTGTTGTACCTCTAGTAGCCTACACAAGGAAATACTATCCAAACTGACCTCTACTGGCTGCCTTCTCCCATCTCCTGTGTATAACTTTGCTTAACTGTCTTACCACCCTGATAGTCTTCTCAATTTCTATAGCTCTTATGACTTTTCCCATCCAATTTGGTACTTATGTATCCTCTTTTTTTTTTTTTTTAACTTTCTTGGTTGTTTCATGCAGGACAAGCTCATCCCAGCTAGATAAGGAACTGCGTAGAGGCTTTTTTCTTTTATTTATTTTTTAAAGCATATACTATAGTATAGCTTGAAGGAGCTCTGTTGGCACAGTGATTAAAGTGTTCAGCTGCTAGCCAGAAGAATGACAGTTCAAACCCACCAGCTTCTCCACAGGAGAAAGATGAGGCAGTCTGCTTCCATAAAGATGTAGAGCCTTGGAAACCCTATGGGGCAGTTCTACTCTATCCTGTATGGTTGCTGTCAGTCATGGAATTGACTTAATGGGCTTTTTTTTTTTTTTTTAAATAGTATAGCCCAGTGACTATCTCATAGAAGGTTTTATTGAAATTTAGTGATTTGATTTAAAAATAGTTTTACAAAAATGAACAGTATGAGTATACTGGTATTTTATTTTGAGTTGGCTGAATATATAGTGTAGCTATGAATAATAGTCTACATTTTTGCACATTAGAATATAGGATTTTTGTACACAATATAGCTTGTTCTACTGACAATTGGCAATAAACCTCACTACACAGAAAAAGATATATCAATAGTATCAATAGTTTTAAGGAAAAATACCCACAAAAAATGCTATGAAAATCTGTGAAGTCATTTTCATTTGCCAGGAGACAATAAGTTTAGCAGAAATTCAGGCACAAATTAATACAGTCAAATAAAAATAACTTTACTATAAGTGTGAAGTAAATACTGGAAAATTTTATGAAATATCCCCCATTGTTACTCTTCAGAACAGTAGCTTTAAAAAAAATATATATATATACAGTTTATAGTTATATTTTCATTAAATTTACTTAGTATTTTCTATAGTCACTTATACACATTTAAATGTATGTTATCTCATTTAATCCTCACAACAACCCTGTGAAACAATAATATTATGACTTTGTTTTATTTTACCTCAGAAAGAACTGAGGCAAAGAGAAATTGAGTCACTTATCCAAGGTCTCACAACAAATGACTTGCAATCTGAACCCACGTAATCTGTCTCAAGAGTCTTTGCTCTCACTCAGTACACTGTCTTGCAACTCTACACAAGAAATACAATAAAATGGCACTTTCTTAGAAATAAAGACCTTATAACCATCCCAGTTTTGTGGGAAATCTTCTCTTTCATCTTCCTATCTGTTCTCTCCTCATCTGCAAACATAGTGAAAATGGGCGGGGAAGTGTCCAGCTACTAAAGGAAGAAACAAGAATTCATGCTTCGCTGATTCACTGTCTTAAGTCAGTGATTCTTGATCTCTCAGATATAACATTCCTTTTTATAATAAGTGTTCATAACTCTTTTACCTTTGTTTGAAATTCACAAATAGTGTAGTGTACCATCATACATAATTTCAAAAATCAATATGACATCTTAATTGTTGACAATGTTGAATTCACTTTTGTGTTCTAAAAAACGGCCTAACTCCAGGCCTCTGACCTCACTCTCCCCGTGGCCGTTATAGACTCCAGATGAAATATCTTCCATCTGGCTTTAACAGTAATCTCAAGAGATAATTCCATATGAGTGACACATCCCATTGTTTAGCCTCCCCCTTTGGTGGTGGGTGGTGTAGTGCCAGAGGTATTTGACTGCTAACCAGAAAGCTGGTGGTTCAAATGCACCAGCCACTCCTCGGAAGGAAGATTGGGCAATCTACTTCCATAGTGATACTGCCTCGGAAACCCAAGGTGGGATCGCTATGAGTTGGAGCTGACTTGATGGCAGTGAGTTTGGTTTTTTGGTTTGGTTTAATACTCCTTGAAAGGAGCTCTGGCTGCTAACCCAAAGGTCAGCAGTTCCATCCTACTAGCCGTTTCACAGAATAAAGATGTGACAGTCTGCTTTGGTAAAGATTTACAGCTTTGGAAACTCTTTAGGGTAGTTCTACTCTGATCTATAGGACTGCTATGAGTTGGAATCCACTGAAAGGCAACAGTTTTAATGCTCCCTGAAAGCAAGGATGGTGAGACTTCAACTCTCTTACTTGAGATATATCTTCAGGAAAGGCCAATCTCTTGAAAAGGACATCATGTTTGGTAAAACAGAGGATCCACAAAAACTAGAGAAACCCTCAGTGAGATTAATTGATGCAATAACCATAACAATGTGTTCAGATGTACAAATGATCGTTAAGGTGGCCCAGGGTTGGGCAGCATTTAGTTCTGTTATACATAAGGTCTTTTTGAGTGGAGATCTAGAGTCTGACTCTTGAGTGGGTAATTTCCAGCTCTTCTGTTTACTGAACTCTCGTTTGGATTTTGGCCTTTTTGTTTATCAATATTTCCTTTTAATTTTTATCATCTTCTTTTACTGAGACCTCTTTTGATTTTGGGTATGTTATTTTGGCCCTTCCCTTCACCATGGGAAATTCTGATTTTTTGTATCCTCTTCTTCCCTTACTAGACTGTGTGCTCTGCCACTGTGGTACACATTCTGTCTATTATCTCCGAAAATGGGTAACTTTTACTTAATGCAATTTAGAACTTCAGTTGCCTTTTTTGGGAAACTTGACATCTTCACAAACTGGCTCATCTAAGTACCTCTCCCTTCCCATCACTCTAATTCCTTCTTTCTTTCTACCATCTTTGACCTTCCCTTCAGCTCCCTTGAATCCTTTGATCTGATGCCTTTAATACTCCTCCTTCTTCCAACCCTCTATTTACCCATCAGACCTTTCTCTTCCCATTCCAGCCCCTCCACATTACACCTATACAAACTGTCCTTCCCCCACCAAGCCCTTATGCCCTTTCCTCCCTGAACCTCCTGCCCCACTCCCTTAATTTTCCTTTACAGCCCATGAAAAGGTCCACCTCTTCTCTAGTCCAATACACCATTGAACAAGGTTCTCAGGAGCCCCAGAAGAAACCACTTGAGGCTGAAAAAGTTAATTGGAAACATACTGGATATTTTACTCACTCAGATGAACTTTGGAAACACTCAGACAGCTGACTAGTTTCCCCTCTGTTCCTCGTTCGAAATTTAATCCACAGCCTCCCTAAAATTATATAACAGAGGAAAAAAAATCTTAAAGGCATATCTACAAATATTTTAGGGGAAGCTTGAGCCCCTATGTTCAGTGATAACCCCAACTTGTTCTATCTGTCAAAGACACAGTCCTGGTAAAAATAAAAAGGTGGGGCAAAGACTAAAGTCAGTTCTTTTATGTAAACACTTGTGTTTATACTTAACTCATGGCTGAAACTTTAAAGATAATAAGCTCTATATTTGTTTCTGTCAGTATATTTACATATTTATGTATGTATGTAAAATACATTCCTTTCTCTGCATACCAAATCAAATCAAACTCACTGCCATCCAGTCAATTCCAACCCATCGTGACCTTATAGGACAGAGTAAAACTACCCCATTGAGTTTCCAAGGCTATAAATCTGTACAGACATAGATTGCCTCATCTTCCTCCCATGGACCAGCTGATGGATTTGAACTGCCAACCTCTGGTTAGCAGCCAAATGCCTTACCTACTACTGCACCAGAGCTCCTTGCCTCTGGATTGTTGTTGTTGTTGTTATGTGCCGTCGAGTCGGCCCCGACTCATAGCGACCCCTCCTTGGGTTTCCGAGGCAGTATCACTACGGAAGTAGGATTGACCAACCTTCCTTCCGAGGAGTGGCTGGTGGGTTTGAACCGCCAGCCGTCTGGTTAGCAGGCAAGTGTCTTAGCCACTATGCTACCAGAGCTCCCTGCCTCTGGATAGTATTACTAAATTAACTTGTAAAATCCCTTAAAGGAGCCTGTTTTAATTTAGAGGTAAATAGGTACTTATATAAACTTTGTTTGTTTATTAGCTGCAGTAGAGTTGGCACTGGACTCATGGTGACCTTATGCAAAACAAGGAAACACTATCCAATTCTACACCATCCCTATGATTAGTTGCAAATCGGATCACTGTGACCTGTAGGGTTTTCACTGGCTGATTTTCAGAAACAGATTGCCAGGCCTTTCTTCTCAGTCTATATTAGTCCAAAAGCTCCATTGAAACCTGTTGAAGATCTAACAACTCATGAAGACACACTGACAGAAGAATGATGGCTGCGCATGAGGTCCACTGCTGTGGAATCGAACCCAGGTCTCCCACATGGAAGACAAGAATTCTAGCACTGATCCACCAAATGTGTCACACTTTATATAAATTTACATTGGTAACACAGAAGACAATGCTGTTCTTATTAAACCAACAATATTAAACTAGTCGTGTTTGCTAAAGATTTACCTAAATTATGTGACCTTGAATTTTTCAAATGTTTGGGTTAGTTTTCATAGGAATGCCCCCCTTTTTTTTCACATTGGAGGTATTAGAAGTTCAGTTTTCTTAATTTCTGGGAGTTTTAGGGGTATTTAATTGATAATACTTGATAAAATTAAGGCAACTAAGTCTTCTCACCTTTGAAAGAGTTAGATTTCTTAATAATCATGCTACCTGCTATATTCACTTGTAAAATTTTTTCTTATCAGTTGGGTTAAATAGGTAACTACCTATTTAAGTAGTTATCATTTCTCCGTAACCATGATCCTATTAACCAAGTATTCAAACCTCCTGTTAGCTTTTGACATTTTGCTTTTCCAAAATCTAATCCCAAATTATTTCTTTTGCACCCAAAATTCTGGAACATAATAAAGGATTTGTCCTGTCACTTTATAAAAAAGAAAAGTACCACAAAAATAGGAGCTCTGGTAGCATAGCGCCTAAGGCATTTGACTGCTAACCAGAAGGCTGGTGGCTCAAACCCACCAGCCACTCCTCAGAAGGAAGGTTGGGCAATCTACTTCCATAGTGATACCACCTCGGAAACCCAAGGAGGGGTCACTATGAGCCAGGTCCGACTCAATGGCACATAACAGCAACAACAACAACCACAAACAGTTAGGCTTCTTTGATAGGTTCTGAGTGCAAGGGAAGCATTGTTAAATAAGGAGAGGTGCTTAACTTTCCCTAGATTAAGTTTATATGGATAAAACATTATCAGTATTTCAGAAATTGTGTGATGTTTCTAAAAATTTTTTCAATGCTTTCTCTGTCTGGTGCTATCTCTGGTGTTGCTTTGCCTCATATTAGACAACAGTGTAATGTTATTGGATGTAATTTCAACTTGTAAAATGTCACATGCCACAAAAAAAACCAAATGTCCTTGTCATTGCATTATTTTTGTAATGAACTCTTATCTGATCTTTTGAAAATTATCGGTAATAAGTTAACCACAGCAATTTTAAGTCTTCTGTCATCTATAGATATTTTTGTTTTACGATGATGTTTTACAATGATGCTTTCCTGAAAAATGTTTGCATTCAGCTACAGTCTGAGTGCTTTGTCTTCAACAAACAGAGAGTATCTTAGAGGCTCATGGAAAGGACAATGCAGGTACTCTTGGGCACACGTTTTTGATAGTATTGCTTAAATAACTTTGAGACCATACGCTAGATGGAATGGGGATTTCCAGAACTCTAGTGGAGAAGCATGGGAGGCAGTAGTGGTTCAGTGGCAGAATTTTCACCTTCCAAAGGAGTTTGATTCCCAACCAGGGCACCTCAAGGGCACCTGCCACCACCCAGTTGTCAGTGGAAGCTTGAGTGATACCATCGTGCTGAACAGGTTTCAGCAGAGCCTCCAGATTAAGACCGACTAGGAAAAAAGACTGGCCATCTACTTCTGAAAATCGGCCTTTGAAAACCCTACTATCTCAACAGTGGGATCCTGTTGTGCAAGAGATCACCGTTAGGAGTTGACCCAGCCACAGCTAATAACAAGTGGAGAAGCTGCTGGGTTCATGAAATTGCTAACCCAATATCAAGCAGAAAAAGAATTAACTACTAGGAGTAAATGAACTGATGAAGGATGATTATGGGTTTTGTTTGGAACGTTGCTGATACTTTAATGTCCTGTTTCCAGACGTAAGGAACC
This sequence comes from Orycteropus afer afer, assembly GCF_000298275.1. Classification (NCBI taxonomy): domain Eukaryota; kingdom Metazoa; phylum Chordata; class Mammalia; order Tubulidentata; family Orycteropodidae; genus Orycteropus; species Orycteropus afer. Next base: position 673,850 of record NW_006922017.1, on the reverse strand, counting down.
CAGCCCTTTTTCCTAGTCGGTCTTAATCTGGAGGCTCTGCTGAAACCTGTTCAGCATGATGGTATCACTCAAGCTTCCACTGACAACTGGGTGGTGGCAGGTGCCCTTGAGGTGCCCTGGCTGCAAATCGAACTCCTTTGGAAGGTGAAAATTCTGCCACTGAACCACTACTGCCCCCCCATGCTCCTCCACTTTCTCTTTTCTCTTAAGCTACCTCGATCCCATGACAATTTAGAAGACTGTGCTTTTATAAACAAAAATGAAATATCTTTTACCCCCTGTTTGATCCCTGCAGAATTTGGAAACTGCTGTTAAATATTCTTATTTTTATGGCAATGAAATTATTTGCATAGTTTCAATAAGAATCTGTCCTCCTTGTTAACACGATATAATTGGAAACATTGGTTATATTATAGAGGCTTGACTGGAATGATGCTCATAGGATCAGATATAAACAGATGCTTGAAAGGAACTAAGGTTGACTTTATGGGGCCAGTGCTTGCAAAGCCTCTTGGGAAAGAGGCCTGCTATCTGGCTTACAGAGTTCCCAGCATTATGGATGAGTAAGGAAGGTCACTTGTTGACAATTCTAGGAACATTAGGATATTTTGGGAACCTTGAGAAGAGAGGAATTCACCCAATCTGTAGGTACTGCAGATAAAGCCTGATGGAAAGTTCTTGGCTTAGCTTTCTATCCTTGAGAGGCTTTTAAAGTCCAATCTGAGATTCCTTATGAAGTCTTCCAACAAAGCAAATTTTAAAAGGCCTGTATAGTAAATTAGTGTTCTTGCTGTGCCCATGTAAATAGTGAAGACAAACCTTATTTTATGATCACTAATAATCTTTCTTTGAGATTATCTTTGACCAAAAGGAAGGTGACTGTTGTTGTTGTTAAGTGCCATCAAGTCGTTTCCGACTCATAGCGACCCCATGCACAGCAGAACAAAACACTGCCCGATCC
>NW_006922017.1:644864-670514 GCF_000298275.1 Orycteropus afer afer | reverse complement strand
TTAACGGGTCTTCCTTGTAGGCGTATGGATATTATCCTATCACTGACAGCATTGTACTTCAGGACAGATCTTGAAACATCCTTTGTGATGACGAATGCCACACCATTCCATTTCAAACTGTCATTCCCGGCATAGTCAATAAAACACAAGTAAACATCTTTTACTTGTGACTGTTATAAAGTGAAATTTTATTTTTCTGTGGAAAATTATAGTACACCCTGTGGTTTCTGGTCCTGTTCATTATCCTTGAGCTATTTTGCACCTCTTATAAACTGCAGGTAACCAATGGTCTTGTTATCTACCTCTAAGTTTATTGGGTCCTGTTATCTTGTACACATATTTTTACCACATTTTTAATTTTTCTGCCTATCTACAACATTTCAAACTAATGTTTCCATTATTCCCCCCTCCCTTCTAACTTCACCTCACCAAGAACTAACACCTGATTGCTCAGCTCCTTATCAAGTCTAGGTTGCTGTATGGGTGGCCTTTTCTCCCTATGATCAAATGTTGCACAGAGAGTTAAAGCCTGAAAGCCTGATGTATACCTCATAGACCTCACCACCTCAGACCTCTCATGGGTCAGATTTCCCCCTGAATGAGCTGATACCTAAGTAACTAGAGAAGTCTGGTAAAATGCTCAGTTGTGCATGACATTATACAAGAAAAAAGTAACAAAGACTGAACAACATCACCAAGAGTGTCCCATCTGAGTTTCAGTACACTCAACGAGCATAATAAAAAAGATACTTATTCATCAGCCTTTAAACTGTAATACCTTTGTATTAATACTTCTCTTTCTTATTTTGGCCATCCCCATTTTACGATACCAAACATTAAAACGTCTGGCCTTTGTCACTATCTCTTAACAGAAGTTCAGCTAATTTTGCAGAAATAATACCAACATGAGTCTTCAGGAGACTATTTCTTGGACCTTGATTCACCCCACTCAGATCTGTGACCACTCAGAGTTACTCAGAGGTAAAGGAATATCATTCATCTCAAACAAAAGGGAATGACTGACAATGTTAAATTTACTGCAGCCCTGTGATCTTGAAAAACACTGTTTTGTGTTTTGTGTTTTGTGTTCCAGAAAATGGCCTGACTGTAGGCCCCTGACACCTTCCCTCTCTTCTTGACCCCTACAGAATCCAGACAGAACATGTTCCATCTAGCCTTAACAGCACACTTAGGAGATAACTCTGTGCGATGAACACACCCCATTGTTTATCCTTCCCCTAATGTCCTTCAAGGAGCTCTGGTGGTGCAGTGGTTAAAGTGTTTGGCTGCCAACCAAAAGGTAGGTGGTTGGAACCCACCAGCTGCTCCATGGGAGAAAGATGAGGTAATCTGCTTCCATAAAGATTTACAGCCTTGGCAATCCTGTGGACAGTTCTACTCTGTCTTACAGGATTACTATGAGTCAGAATCAACTTGATGGCAATGAGTTTGGTTTTGTTTTTTGGTAATACCTTTCTGTACTTTAGTATTTTCCCACTAGCTCACCTCAGTCTTTAAACACCTTTCCCTTTCAGGGGAATGAAATCAAACTTAGCTCTGGTCTCTCTCCCTATTGTAATAGTCCTTCTCAATAGAATGGTCCTTCCTCTCATAGCCCTTCCCATCTTCTCCTTGCAATAATCCTTTTTGAATAAAGTCATCCCTGCTTGTTTTAACATTATTCATTACATTTTTTTCTTTGTCATTGTAATTTAGAGAAGAAATAAAAAGAAAGTAAATTTTAAAATAAATTACCTATTTCAATATATAAATATTTGAGCATGCCTACACTATACAATGTGAAGTAGTTAGATGGTATGATGGTTAATTTTGTGTCAAAATGGCTAGGCTATAGTACTCAGTTGTTTGGTCAAACACTAGATGTTAGTATGAAGGTATTTATGTGTGATTAACATTTATAATTAGTTTGTTTTAAGTAAAGCGGATAATCCTACATAATATGGGTGAGCCTCATATAATCAGTTAAAGGGTTTAAACAGGTTTCTCTGGGAAGGTAGGAATTCGTCCTCAAGACTAGAATATAGAAATCCTGCTGAGTTTGCAGACTTCTTGCCTCCCCTCTGGAGTTTGCCACCCCCTACAACTGTGAGAGCCAATTCTTTGAAATACATAAATCTCAATCACTCTCAGTCTCTCTCTCCCTTCCCTTCCTCTCCCCACCTCATCTCTCTATATATAATTTTTAAAAGTGTAAAAGAGTTCTTTCAGTAAGTATAGATACAAATTCCAAGTTTTAGAAAGCACTGTGTCAGAGTTTAATTGGCAGTAGTTTCTTAGTTTTAACATAATAACGCAACAACGCAATGCACTGCCATGAAGTCAGATCCAACTCAGAGCGACCCGTCATGTTTCTGAGGCAGTATCACTACAGAAGTAGATCGCCCAACCTTCCTTCCGAGGAGTGGCTGGTGGGTTTGAACCACCAGCCTTCTGGTTAGCAGTCAAATGCCTTAGGCACTAAAGCTCCTTAATGTTACATAATAGTATCTATATCTTATAAGCAGTGTTTTAGAGTAGGTGAAATAAGTTGCTTTCAAAAAATGAAGCACATATTAAAACAATGCAAAACTTTTGTTTTTATATGTAAAATAGTATTAGATTCTAGACTTAAATAATAAAAAATAAGTTTTTTATTTAAATGAATGTTTAGCACTTGACAATTACTTTATATAGGAGCTCTGGTGGCATAGTGCTTAAAGCATTTGACTACTAACCAGAAGGCTGGTGGTTCAAACCCAACAGCCACTCCTCAGAAGGATGGCTGGACAATCTACTTCCATAGTGATGCCACCTCAGAAACCCAAGAGGGGTCGCTATGAGTCGGATCTGACTCGATGGCAATGAGTTTGGTTTTTTTTGGTCCTTCACATTGCAAAATGTGTAGCAGCCCAAGTGCTCCTAATGAATTCCCGTAGTACCTCCATTCATTGTAATAACCAAAATTGCTCCCAGAAATTTCCCAGACTTCTCCTTTTGTTGTTGTTGTTATGTGCCGTGGAGTCGGCCCCGACTCATAGGGGGAGGTAAACCAACTAACCTAAATCCACTGCCATTGAGTTGATTCTGATGACCCTTTAGGACAGAGTAGAACTGCCCCATAGGTTTTCCAAAGCTATAAATCTTTACAAAAGTAGATTGCCTCATCTTTCCCCCATGAAGTAGCTGGTAGGTTTGAACCACTGACCTTTTGGTTAGCAGCCAAATGCTTTAACTACTATACCACCAGAGCTCCTAGGGGGAGGTACACAAACATTAAAACTCAGTTTTTAAATGCTTGTGGATATGGTATTCCCATTCCTTGACACTAGAGGAAGGAAATGGTCTTTAAGATGATAAATGTGACTACAGTTTGTCCACCTTTGGTGTTAAAGTTTAAGTTGCTTCAGAGGGAGTATTCATGGTAACTACAGGTCTTATGGTCATTAAAAGAACTATCATGTGGTTTTTCAACATCAACTTGAGACTGTATGTATTATTAAAATTGAATCATAACCTTTATTCCACTTAGGCTATCAGTTACCAAATTAAATTTTTTCAGACAGGCTTAGGTTTAGTTCTAATAATTTTTGGCCACAAACACCTCATACTTTCTCCAATCATATGGGAAAGTAGATACAAGGTCCAGGACCTGAATGACATCATACTTTTGTATGGTGGGTGAAAACACACTTTTTTTTAATCAGACAGATTTGGTTTCAAGTCCCAGTTCTGCCACTTACTAGCTGATTGATTTGAGCCATAATTTCATGTCTCTGAGCCACAATTTCCTCATATATAAAATATATATGTTAAAACTTCATTTACAGGGTTGTTGTGAGGGTGATAAGTGTAAAGTGTTTAGCACAATGAGCTTTCAATTAATAGATGATTTGGCCATTTTTATTATTGATCTGCTAGGAAAAAAAAAAAAAAAAGAGGAGCTCTGGTAGCATAGATCCTAAGGCATTTGACTGCTAACCAGAAGGCTGGTGGTTCAAACACACCACTCCTCGGAAGGAAGATTGAGCGATCTACTTCTATAGTGATACCACCTCTAAAACCTCAATTCCAACTCACAGTGACATGGTAGGACAGAGTAGAACTGCCTCATAGGGTTTCCAAGGCTGTAATCTTTATGGGAGCAGCTGGTGGATTCCAACTGCCAAATTTTTGGTTAGCAGCTGAGCACTTAACCACTACACCACCAGGGCTCCTTAGACTATAATACAGGCAGTACAAAAATCAATGTCAGATCTGTTGTGAAACTATAACAGAAGTTATAGAACTATATAGAAGTTTAGAGAAAGAAAACATCCATATGGAATGAAGCTGTCAGTGGAAACTTTGTGGAAGAAAAGAATAGTTGAACTGAACCCAGTGGGAAATGAGTAATTTGAGAAGGAGATGAAAAAAATGGAACATACTACTTGTTTCCTATGTTCTAGCTATTGCTAAGGAGCTCTGGTAACATAGTGCCTAAGGCACTTGACTGCTAACCAGGAGGCTGGCGGTTCAAGCTCACCAGCCACTCCTCGGAAGGAAGGTTGGGCAGTCCTACTTCTGTAGTGATACTGCCTCAGAAACCCAAGGAGGGGTCGCTATGAGTCGGGGCTGACTCCATGGCACATAACAACAACAAAAGCTATTGCTAAATGATGCTACACATTTAGTATTTCTAGCTGATAGGGAGCATAGTGCCTAAGGCACTTGACTGCTAACCAGAAGGCTGGCGATTCAAACCCACCAGCCACTCCTGGGAAGGAAGGTTGGGCATTCCTACTTTCGTAGTGATACTGCCTCGGAAACCCAAGGAGGGGTCGCTGTGAGTCGGGGCCGACTCGATGGCAAACAACAACAAGAAGCTGATAGGGAAAAAAGTTTATTCCTGGAACTAGAGTGCTTTACAACATTCTACAACTTAATATCGTTTTAAAGACCTTATATATGTTGTTGTTATGTGCCATCGAGTCAGACCTGACTCATAGCGACCCCTCCTTGGGTTTCCCAGGCGGTATCACTACGGAAGTAGATTGCCCTATCTTCCTTCCGAGGAGTTGCTGGTGGGTTTGAACCACCAGCTGCTGGTTAGCAGTCAAGTGCCTTGGGCACTATGCTACCAGAGCTCCCACTAATGAAAAAAATAGCTATATGAAGTCTATGCCTTTAATAGCTTATTTTAAGCCAAACTCTTGCTCAAAGTCACACTCTCCATGTTGGACAGAGTCTGGGTTTCAAGCTGTTTGCCCTCAAAAGCTTTGCTTTTAGTTGATTAACACATACAGTTCTCCAATATTGGATTGAGGCTGAAACACAGCCACTAGCTGAAATCATGTTCCAATTAAACAAACATCTACCATGCTAACAAATACAAGATACAGAGATGAAGAAGGCACCCTAGTGGTGCAATGGTTAAGTGCTCAGATGCTAACTGAAAGGTCAGTGATTTGAACCCACCAGAGGCTCCGTGGGAACTTGGTGATCTACTCCCGTGGAGATTACAGCCCAGGAAATCCTATGGGGCAGTTGTACTCTGTCATATAGGGTCCCTGTGAGCACTATGAGTCAGAAATGATGTGATGGCATACAACAACATAAAGACATATTTTCTGTTCTAAGAGAGTTTATAATTTAGTAAAGAAGATCTAAATACAAATAAATATAAATTAAAACTTCCTAGAAAAAGATTCTGGAATAACAGGATATTGAATATAAGATTAAACCTTATAACCACTGTACTTCTGGAAATCCTAAAGCTTCCACTAAAAAGATCTACTCTGGCATAAAATAGGAGCTCTGGTAGTATAGTGCCTAAGGCACTTGATTGCTAACAAGAAGGCTGGTGGTTCAAACCCACCAGCCACTCCTCGGAAGGAAGATTGGGCAATCTACTTCCGTAGTGATACTGCCTCGGAAACCCAAGGAGGGGTCACTCTGAGTCGGATCCAACTCGACAGCAGTGAGTTTGGTTTTTGGTTCTTGCTAAAATAGTTAGTACCCAATGCTCATTTTGAAATTACTTAGTGCATTTCCCTCATTGCTCATGAAATTGGAGAGGATTAATCAAAACTGACCAGAGTAAACACAGAGAAACTTGGCCATTACTGAAAATGGTTGACTGCAACAGCACCTAGATACCATGACTTGTTTTCAAACTCATTGAAACACTAGCCTTAATTGTACTGAGCTAAGGGAAGTCAGAGTTTGGTGAAGATGTTGAAAACTAAGTGCTAAGTGCCTATTATAAGTTGTCACTCTATTGATTCAATTTAACCTCAATAAATATCTATTCTCTATAGTTCTGAGTGATATCAAAGTTCTCAGAAGCCAAATTCCAGAAAATATTAAAACATTTGAACTCCTTTGGTCCATTCTGTTCTTCTGAGGAAAAGTGGGTTCGAGCTGCTGACCTTTTGGTGAGCAGCCAGATGCTTTAACCACTGCACTATTAGAGCTTCTCTGAGGAAAAGTACAACCAGGCAACTCAATTGAGGCAGTAAATATAAAAAATTACAATCTTAAGACAAGAAACAGTTATAATCTGATAGGGTTTGAAGATGCTGTATTGTTTAAAGACTCTGGTTTCTATTCTGGCATGTAAAGAGTTGGAAGTCATCATTTCCGTCCTCACAACAAGAAAAAAGGGAATAACTGAAATTCAACAATTCTTCTTAGATCCACCCATTGCACTATAGATGTCACAGAACAAACCACCACCCCTAAAACTGGAGAGACAGACAAACACAGAAAACTTTCACTTACCAAGAGCAGTACCCACTACCACTAGACCCAGCAGCAGGTAGGAATACTTAAAAGGTAATTAACTGCTGGAGGCTGACGGTGGACTAGCTTGAGAGATCGAAACTCCTGGAGGCCCAGCTGTAAGGAGGGAGGGCACGCTGTTCTAAATTTTACCTCCAGGAACCCTACCAGGTTCTCACTGTAGCTTGAGAGAAATATCCCCTGTGATTCAAGCAAAGGGAGAGGAAAAGTAAACATTTTAAAATAGTGTTGTCTTCTCCTTAATAATCACATGCCTTCAAAAAAACTACTAGCCTAACCAATATGGGTTTTATCACAGCCTAGATGTGGAGAAGAGAAACAAACCACTCTAGTCTCCTCTAAACTTGATCATGGGGAAAAGAAAGTATACAACTCCAGTGTCTTCTAATCTTCCTCTGCACACATAAGGACTGGGTAGAAAGAAAGGGCAAAAAAAACCTGAGAAGCACCTGTGAAATTTATAACCCAGGAGCACAGGTTCACTAAAAGACTAGCCCTAATTATAGGCTAATAAACCATTTCCCATCCCCCACATTTTACTACCACATCATCAACAGGGTGTTTTATAGAGGATTCAAAAAAAAAAAAACCTCAATTCCTTTTATGGATACATCATTGCCTGGTTTTAAACAAAAAGGTACAAAGTATACTAAAAGATAAATAAAAATACATATTTTAAAAAGCAATTCATGAATGGATTAAGAATAACTCTGAATTAAGGACAGGATAAACCAAAAAAAAAAAAAAACCAAACTCACTGCCATCAAGTCAATTCTGATTCATAGTGACCCCCTTTGGGTTTCTGAGGCAGTAAATATTTATGGAAATAGATTGGCCAGTCTTCCTTCCATGGAGTGTGGCCTGTGGGTTTGAACCTCCAACCTTCTGGTTAGCAGTCAAATGCCTTAGGCATTACACCATCAGAGCTCCTTAAGAACAGGATCACTCAGTCAGTCAGTCAGTCACTGCCATCAAGTTGGATCCAACACAGCCACCCCTCCTTGGGTTTCTGATCTCAAGTATGTTTTTAGGTCAAAATTAGTCACAGGTTGCTGTGATATAGCAGAAGGTGCCTTAGGTCAAAATAAGATGCATCTTACAGTTCAATTTGCTGAGCCTCTATGTTCCTATCTATTAAGTGGGGGTAATACCAACACTGTCGGTTTACAAATATAAAATGAGAGCATACTTGCAAGTACGTGATATGTCTAATAATCTTTTTTGAACATTGTGAAGACCAAAAAGAAAGAAACCAAACTCACTCCCATCAAGTTGATTCCAATTGGGCTTCCAAGGCTGTAAATCTTTACAGAAGCAGAGAGCCTCATCTCTCTTTCATGGAGTGGCAGGTAGGTTCAAACCATCTGCCTTTATGGTTAGCAGCTAAATACCTTAACCACTATACAGCCAGAGCTCCTTATTGTGAAGACAGGGATGTGTATATGAAGCTGAATTGAATATATGAGGTTCAAATTGTGACTGTGGGGCAGGGTACTCAATTGTGGTTAAAAAGACAGGTAAATGTTTTGTTTTGTTTTGTTTTAAATTGTGATTTGGGTGAAAGTTTATAGAGCACATTGGTTTTCCATTCAATAATTCGTATACAGTTTGATTTTTGACATTGATATCCTAGGCATTAGTGAGCTGGAATAGACTAGTTTGGCCATTCTGAATCAGCCAATTATATGGGCTACTATGTCAGGAATGACAGTTTGAAGAGGAATGGTAGCATATTCATTGTCAAAAAGAATATTTCAAGATCTATCCTGAAGTACAATGTTGTCAGCAACAGGATAATACCTACGAGGAAGACCAGTTAATACTATTATTATTCAAAGTTACTTATCAACCACTAAAGCCAAAGATGAAGAAATTGAAGATTTTTACCAACTTCTGCCATCTGAAATTGATCAAACATGTCATCAAGATGTATTGATTATTACTGATGATTTGGAATGCAAAGTTTGAAACAAAGAAGAATCATCGGTACTTGGAAAACATGGCCCTGGTAATAGAAATAATGCCAGAGTGCATGATAAGAATTTTGCCAGACCAATGACTTACTCATTGAAAATATCTTTTTTCAACAACTTGTTGTTGTCATTAGGTGCTGTCAAGGCGGATCGACTCATAAGTGCCCCTATGTACAACAAAACAAAGCACTGCCCAGTCCTGTGCCAGCCTCATGATCTCCGCCATATTTGAGCCCATCGTTGCAGTGGCCATGTCAGTCCATCTCAGTGAGGGCTTTCCCCTTTTTCACTGACCCTCTACTACCAAGCATGATATCTTTCTCCAGGGAATGGGTCCCTTCTGACAATATGACCAAAGTAGGTGAGATGAAATCTGGCCATTTTTGCTTCCAAGGAGCATTCCAGCTGAACTTCTTCCAGGACAGATTTGTTAGTTCTTTTGGCAGTCCATGGTAGTTTCAGTATTCTTTACCAACACCACAACTCAAAAGCATCAACTCTTCTTTGGTCTTCCTTATTTGTTGTCCAGCTTTCACATGCATATGAGGCTATTGAAAATACCATGGCTTGGATAGGCACACCTAGTCTTCAAAGACATATTTTGCTCTTCAGCAGTTGAAAGAAGTCTTTTGCAAGATTTGCCCAGTGCAGATTTCTTGACTGCTGCTTCCATTGGTGAGGATTTTCATTTTCTTTATGTTGAGGTGCAATCCATACTGCAAACTGTAGTCTTTAATCTTCTTAAGTGCTTCAAGTCATCACTTTCAGCAAGCAAGGTTATGTCTTTTGCATATTGTAGGTTATGAATGAGTCTTCCTACAATCCTGATGCCACATTCTTCTTCATATACTGCAGGTTCTCGAATTATTTGTTCAGCATACAGATTGAATAAGTATGGTGAAATGATACAACCCTGATGCGCTCCCTTCCTGATTTTAAACCATGCAGAATCCCCTTGTTCTGTTTGAATGGCAGCCTCCTGGCCTATGTACAGGTTCCTTATGAGTACAATTAAGTGTTCCGGAATTCCCATTCTTCTCAATATTATCCATAATTTGTTATGATCCACACAGTCAAATGCTTTTGCATAGTCAATAAAACACAAGTAAACATCTTTCTGGTATCCTTTGCTTTCAACCAAGATCTATCCGACATCAGCAATGATATCCCTCATTCCACGCCCTCTTCTGAATCCAGCTTGCATTCTACGTTCTTTTCTGAATTCAACCTGCATTTCTGGAAGTTCCCTGTCAATATACTGCTGCAACCATTTTTTAATATCTTCAGCAAGATTTAACTTACATGTGATAGATATCATTTGATAATTTCCACACTCTTTCAACAACATAAATGGTGGCTATACATGTGGACCACACCAGATGGAATAAACTGGAAATCAAATTGACTATATCTGTGGAAAGAGGTGATAGAGACCCTCGGTGTCATCAGTCACAAGGCCAGGAGCTGACTGTTGAACAGACCATCTATTGCTAATATGTAAATTCAAGATGAAGCTGAAGAAAATTAAAACGAGTCCTTGAAAGCCAAAATATGACCTTGATTATATCGCACCTGAATATAGAGACTATCTGAAGAATAGATTTTGCGCATTGAACACAAATGTCTGAAGACCAGATGAGTTCTAGAATGACATTAAGAACAGAAAACCTAACCAAACACTGCCATTGAGTCAGATCTGACTCATAGCAACCCCTCCTTGGGTTTCCAAGGCAGTATCACTACAGAGGTAGATTGCCCAACCTTCCTTCCAAGGAGTGGCTGGTGGGTTTGAACTGCCAGCCTTCTGGTTAGCAGTCAAATGCCTTAGGCACTACACCACCAGAGCTCCCATTACATAGGTATGAAGAAAGCAAAAAAGGTCATTAAAAAGACAAGAAAGGAAGAAAAGACCAAAGTGGATGTCAGGAGACTCTAAAACTTGGTCCTGAATAGAAAGTAGCTAAAGTGAATGGAAGAAATGACAAGATAAAAGAGCAGAACAGAAGATTTCAAAAAGCAGCTTGAGAAGACAGAGTAAATTATTATAATGAAATGTGCAAAGCCCTGCAGTTAGAAAATCAAAAGAGAAGAACATGTTCAGTATTTCTCAAGCTGAAAGAACTGAGGAAACAACTCAAGCCTCGAGTTGCAATATTAAATGATTCTATGGGCAAAATATTGAATGATGCAGGAAGCATCAAAAGAAGATGTAAGGATCCTTCTCCAGAGACTGGTCCCTTCTGATAACATTGACAGAAGTCTGGCCATTCTCACTTCTAAGGAGCATTCTGGTTGTACTTCCCAGACAGATTTGTTCATTCTTTTACTCCATGGTACATTTAATATTCTTCACCAACACAATTCCAATGCATCAATTCTTCTGCACTCTTCCTTATTCATTGTCCAGCTTTCACATGTATATGAGGCTATTAAAAATACCATGGCTTGGGTCAGGTGCACCTTAGTCCTCAAAGTGACATCTTTGCTCTTAAACATTTTAAAGAGGTCTTTTGCAGAAGATTTGCCCAGTGCAAAATGACATTTGATTTCTTAACTGTTACTTCCATGAATGTTGATTGTGGATCTGAGTAAAATGAAATCCCTGGCAACTTCAGTGTTTTCTCCATTTATTGTGATGTTGTTTATTGGTCCAGTTGTGAGGATTTTTGTTTTCTTTATGTTGAGGTGTAATTCATACAGAACTCTGTAGTCTTTGATCTTTATCAGTAAGTGCTTCAAGTCTTCTTCACTTTCAGCCAGCAATGCTGTGTCATCTGCATATTGCAGGTTGTTAGTGAGTCTTCCTCCAGTCTTGACACTGCATTTTTTTTTCATATAGTCCAGTTTCTTGGATTATTTGCTACAGATTAAATAAGTATGGTGTAGAAACACAACCCTGATACACACCTTTCCTGACTTTAAACCACACAGTATCCCCTTGCTCTGTTCAAAGACTGCCTCAAGTTCCTCATGAGCACAATTAAGTGTTCTGGAATCCCCATTCTTTGTAATGTTATCCATAATTTGTTATGATCTACAGTCAAATGCCTTTGCATAGTCAGTCAATAAACATGTAAACATCTTTCAGGTATTCTTTGCTTTCAGTCAACATCCATCTGACATCAGCAATCCTTCCTAGTCTGGCTGAGCCTGGAAGTTCTGCTAAAATCTATCCACCAGGGGTGATCCTGCTGTTATTTGAAATACCAGTGGGATAGCTTCCAGCATCACAGCAACATGCAAGCCACCACAGTACAACAAACTGACAGATGAGTGGTGGACTGATTATGTATCAGGCCTCGTACAGGGCATTTTCAGTTTAACCTCTTTTATTAAAGCTATAGTGCCTAGAGCATTTGACTGCTAACCAGAAGGCTGGCGGTTCAAACCCACCAGCCACTCCTCAGAAGGAAGACTGGGCAATCTACTTCTGTAGAGAATACCGCCTCGGAAACTCTAGGAGGGGTTGCTATGAGTCAGAATGGACTCATAGGCAGTGAGTTTGGTTGTGGTTTCTTGTTGTTTTTAATGTTAATAACTGTTATCTTTTATCACAGAACCTAGCACATAATAAGCTCTCAAATGTTTGGTGTTACTATCTTTCTAAAATTTTATAATACGTTCTTTTAAGTGCATTCCGGTTCTCATAATGCAGGTATTGACATCCCTACACTATGGCAAATGAAACTGAGGTGCCAAAAAAATAATTTACTTTGGCAAATGCACTATGTGGTAGACTGCAGAACTGATTTAATTCTAATTTAAACCTATAGTGTGCCTTCCTTTTCCTTTCATCAGGCCTCTTCTAAGACATCTGGATATTCATATCCATTAGTAATTTACCTTAGTGACTGAAACAGTAGTTTCCTCCTGGCCTGTTCTCAAGGAAATTACCTTAAATGAAAATCTGGAAAAAGAGAAACCAAAAAGCAATCATCCACAGTTTTTCTAATGTGGCCTGATGGAAACTCTTGTGTAGGTCTTGAGAAGTTGTGATGCCAGAGACCATGGATCAAGGTAGCCTTACAGAACTGAGAGCACTTGAAGCATACATGGACAAAGCTCTGTTCCCAAGTAAAACACTTCTCATAGTAATGAATGGATAAAGAGCATATTTGTCACATCTATAGTCTAGTACTTACATATTGAGGGACAGAAAGCTGGTCTGATCATCTCTGACACCTCCTCCTGGCCAGGGTGATTGCCACTGAATTGCCTTGTGTGTGGTGGCTGATATAAGCATGTACATTTGCTGGAGAAAAGGAGGCAAAATCCAAGGAGTAGTAACCCTCTAATGAGAAAGTAAGGTCAAGGTCAAGAACCACCTTTATTTTACTATCCCATATAATCCTTCATCTCAGAAGGAAGGTTGGGCAATCTACTTCCATAGTGATACTGCCTCAGAAACGCGAGGGGTCGCTATGAGTCTGATCCAACTCAATGGCAGTGAGTTTGGTTTGGTAAAATCCTTCATGTAGTATTTAATACAAATTAAATAATTCTCAAGGTTGCTACAGCTAAAAGACTACATTAGTTTTCAAAAATGTTCTTTAAGTTGTAGCATTCATTGTATTACTTCATGCAGTGCTAATTCAGGTATTTTCCCTTTCTGTTGCTGCAAACTGTTAAAAAAAAAAATTAGAGCCTGTGTAACACACAAAATGACACATTTAATGACCAAATTTTTTTTCTTAAGCATAACTTACATCTTAAAACGAAAAATTACAGAATGTTAGTATATAAAATTATGAAGTGATAGGTCCTAAATGTCTCATTAACTATTTAAAATAACAATATTAACTATTAGTGCCAACTTTGCACCCAGCTTTACCCTCTATATCCAGAAAGTATTACACAGTACATTTTGCAAAGTAATGAGTATATTACAGGTACTTGAGAATAAATTGATTAAAGACATTTTATTTCACCTTTTTTTTTTACAATTAGACTCTAGCTATACTTTATTCAAGGAGCTCTGGTGGCACAGTGGCTAAGGAATTTGACTGCTAACCAGAAGGTTGGTGGTTCAGACCCACCAGCCACTCTATACAAGGAAGATGGGGCAATCAATCTATTTCTGTGAAGATTTATGTCAGAAACCCAGTGGGGGTCACTTAGGAGTTGTAATAGACTTGATGGCAGTGAGTTGGCTTGTTTATTGATACTTTATTCAGGGACCTCTCGTGGTGTAGTGGTAAAGCATTTGGGTACTAACCATAAAGTCAGTGGTTCAAATCTTCCATCTGTTCCATGGAAGGTGAGGGAGTCTGCTTCTGTGAAAATTTAGAGCCTTGGAAACCCCATGGGGCAGTTCTACTCTGCCCTAAAGGGTCACTATGAGTTGAACGACTCAAGGGCAGTGGGTGGGATACTTAGTCATCTTATATTTTAGCCGAGAATCACAAAAAAATGTAGTAAGGAGAAAGTAATGACATGCTTAATTTTTGTAGGTATTTTTATGTACCCTGCAATACTGCCTAAAGGCATTTGACTACTAACCAGAAGACTGGTGGTTCAAACCCACCAGCCACTCCTCAGAAGGAGACTGTGCAATCAATCTACTTCCGTAAGAAATACAGCCTCAAAAACCCAAGGAGGTGTTGCTATGAGTCAAACTGACTGGATGGCAGTGAGTTTGGTTTTGAGATTTTTTTTTGTTGTGATATTTGTCAGAAGAGTCTAGAACCATACTGTTTTATATAATTTAAAATTTTCTAGTCGTCACGTTAAAAAATGGATAAACAGACAAAACTAATTTCAGTAATATATTTTATTTAACCCAATTTATAAAAAGTAATATGATTTCAACATGCAACCTATACAAAAAATGAGATGTTTTACATTCTTTTTTCCCTATCAAGTCTTCAAAATTCAGTGTGTATTTTATACTTACAGCAGATTACAATTTGGGCTAGCCACATATCAAGTGCTCACTAGTGGCTAGTAGTTACTATATTGGACATCTCAGGGCTACAGTTCCAGCCCTTTTCTATCTCCAGTGTAGTATTAACCATAAATGTACAAAAACAAAATACATGGAAGTTGATCCAAAGCTAAGTAATACCATTAAAATGGCAAATGAAAGATTAAATGTTACAGTGTTTGAACCATTTCTAATTAAATGAATAATACTGCTGTTATTTGGGAATGGTTTTGCAATCATTTTGATATCATTTTTCAGAAATGCCTTCAAAAAATGGTTTCTTATTTCCATTACCTCATCAAAAGTCTTTCTGGATACTTGATTGTTTTTGTTTTTCCCCATTTAAGACTTGTAGTGCAAATGGTTAGCAAGCTCAGATGCTAACCAGAAAAGGTTAGAGGTTCAAGTCCAACCAGAGGCACCTTGGGGATCCACTTCCAAAATATCAACCAATGAAAATGCTATGGAGCACAGTTCTAGTCTGACACACATGGGGTTAACTCCACAGCAACTGAAGTGGAAAAAACTTGTTCATTTTATAATTCAATGCTTATCTGACTAGTATGTGTAAAACATTAGGCTAGATGCAGTGACAGATATAAAAGACACCCCATCTCTGCTTTCACATAGCTTCCAAACCAGTGAGAGTGACAGACATATGAAACCATCTCTTTGTATTTTATTGTAGCACTGTGTCAATTATTTGCATATCAGTCTTTCCTCAGTTCTTTAACAATGATGGGAATGGACTTCCTATCCTTTTTATTTTCCCAAAGCCTAACAGATGCCTTAATATTTGTCGATTTACTACAATGAATAAGCATGTATTCTTTTCTAGGACACAGGTCCCTAAATGTAAACTAAGAACATAAAGAAACATTTCCCCCCTTCACTATGGAAAACAGAAAAAACTGAGGCAGAAGAGTTATCAAACTAAGCCAGGATTTGACACAAATAGAAAATGGTGAAGACACATTTAGAAAATAGCAAGTTTTTAGACGAAGTGTGGAAATAGAAGAATGCATCACTTATAATAGATACTCTCTGATCATTTGTTTACTAAATGCACAAGAGTGAAGAGATTGACCTAAGAAAATTATATGCAGAGACAGAAATGGAAGATTTGGTAAGTGGAAAGGTGGTGGTGCTGCATATGTTTTATGGAAAAAAAATGAAGTCCTTATGTAAGCAGTTGCAATTAACATTTCAAAGTAAAATAACAGCAGCAGCAATAACCCAATCTACCTTAGAAGATATAGTAGTGTGCCCTGTATTCTTACCTTTAGCCAATGCCTATATGTCCACTAAAGAACTCAAATGATTCTATAATGTGCCATTAACTTGAACAATTTCACTCAATCATGTTTATGCAGCAAGGTGAAAAATAAGAAATTTAGCAGAATGACATGTTTTTGTTTTACCATCATGCATATAGAGAAGACACATATGCCAGTGGTACACTTGCCATTTGACAAAGCAATCTCACAAGTATTTATTCCATCTAGAAAAAGATACACATCAAGTACTAAGTTGTTACCTAGTAAAATTACCAAGTGAGATAATCAATCAGAGCCAATATTTTTTGTAGACTATATTTTCATGAAGACAATAGTTTCAAAGTCTTTAGAGTTTGACAAGACCAAGTTCTTTACTTTTCTAAGGATACAGTTTTAATAGAAACATACTGAAAACTGTTATGAATATTCACATAAGTTTCTAATATTGTACAAGACTGACATTCTCCCAAATGTTCTCAACTGAAAGCAAAAGAACAGCTTGTACAACTCAATTATTCCAGTAAGCAGAAATAGAAAAGGTAACAGGATTTTATTAAATACTAGTAAAATAAAGGAAGAAAATTAATCTTCAAATGAATAGTTCAACATAAATTTTTTTCAACAAAAGAGAAAAACACACCTAAACCTGCACTGTTTCTTCAAAAGATCCTTTTCTAGGCAATATATTTAACACTTCAATTCTATCCATCCCAATCCTGAGAAAAATATTTCTCCTCCCATCACCCCTTTCTTGTAGGTACTATCAATCCAGTCTTAATTCCAGGCCCAATTTTCTAGCTTATTTCTTCTGTATCTGGCCTTTTTATTATTTTCTCTTAAGGCACCCACCACAATCTCTTAAATTCTTCCATCCACTCTAAACTAGAACACCTTTCATCTGTTTTCTGCCTGTCTCTCTCAAACCTTCTATATGTTGCTAAAAAAGGAGAGAGGTGGTGTTGGGAAGATTAGAGGGGGCAGTAGGAGCTCTGGCAGTCTATTTTACAAGACAACCTCTGTTACTGGAAATGACAAAGTAAAAAGCTTGCTTTTGCAGATGTTTGTGAACCATCCCTTTTTTTTTTCTTTTAAAGCAATACATAAGACAAAGTATGTTTACTGGTACCCCAAAACTTTATCATGTTTAAAATGAAGAAGGGAGGCAAACAAAGGAACCTAGATTTTGTGAACTCATCGGTTGAGTCTGAGAAAGCCTGGCACTTGGAAAAGACGTCATCCTTACCCTTAGCAGAAAGATGGCTCTAACCACTTGTCTAACAGTCAATAGGGATTCTGGGAGAGTGGGAATGTGAGGAATCAAGAGGTCATCTGTGTGCTGGCTGGAATCCTGGGTCCACCACCAGTTCCGAAGATCCTTGTTCATTACAAATCAGTGAAGCTGATCAGTCTGGAAGATGTTCATTCAGAAGGCAGCAATCAAGGAAGAGTGGGCATAGCCAGTAGTAAGCAGCAGCAGAGTAAGAAGAGCAACCAAGTCACATAAATCACATAAACTGGACCACTGCGGCTCTCCCTTGACATCATTAATGCCCAACAGTTTTCCACAGGCCATGTGCCAGATGTGAAGCAAGGTGGTAGAATAAGCTTCTAGCCAAAGCTAGAAATGCAGGTCATAGTAGCCAAACAAGAAGCCCTAGAAACAATGAGGGTCCAAGCAGTGCAGATAAAAGTGTCTCTGTAGCATCATTTGCTTGCCTTAGAAGTAGTGTGAACCATGGCATGCAGTGTGTGGTGTTAATACAGAACAGAATGAAGATCATGTGAAAGAGGAGGAGTATGAAAGTCTCTCTTGAGGTTAAGAGAACTAAATGTTCAGAGGGCAGGTACACAAAGCACAAAAAAATGTGGAAAGCATACTCTTCCCATAGGCCAAGCACAGGTCTAGCAGGAGGTGGCAGGGGGCCTTGTGCAACAGTATTTCCAAGGGCAGAGGTTAACCAGACTGGAATCCAAAGGGCCTGGGAATCTCAACTGGCTCCCGTATTGGGCGGCGTCTGGGTCTACGGGCCCCTCCACGCAACAAGTAGTACTGCAATGGATTTGGCCACAGGTCCTCTTTGATAATCTCTGCGATCCTGTCAGACTCTGGAAGACTATGGTCTGAAAACCATGTGAAGAAGCTACAGATGATATCTTGGTTCCTGCGAATGAAGGACTGGGGTTCATGGCCTCTTCGCCATATAATGGGAGTGGAAAGAGATACCACTCGGCCTGAGGAACTGACCTCATATTCCTTGACAATCAACTTGTTTCTGAAGAAGGGGTTTCTTCGGAAGAAGAACTTGAACTTGCAGCCCGTCCTAGGGTGTCTGAGCTCCTTCACCTCCAAATTAATTATGTACCTTATCATCTCCGCATCTTGGCCCCTAATGATGGCGGACAGCTTGGGGTGGTTCCGAAAGGCAGTGGCCCAGAAGCCGGGGATATTCTGAATGATGTAATTCCTCCGCTCTAGGTAGTGCCTACGTATCCGCCCAAACTTCTGCTCCAGCTGGAGAAAGGCCCTGTCAGCCTGAGCATTCACGCTGTCCAGTTCCTGCTGAATGGCCTCCAGAGGGTTCACGTGGACAGCTATATTAAGGGGCCCGAGCCTTGCCTCCTCAATCACTCTATTTTCCTCCGCCACTTTCATTTCTTCATCTTCAGGCTTCTCTACCACCTCCATCTCCTCCACTACCTCGGCCCTCTCCTCATCCATTGCAACTGAGATGGCGCACTTTTCAGACTTCACTTGCATGGCCCCAACTATCACCTCAGACCCGGACCTCCCTTCGTCAAAGGTCTCTAGTGCCTTCTCCGCGCCAGAGCCGAGAGACTCTCCTCCCTGACAGTTATTTTTTAGGCTGCTATCAATTCCCACGGAGGCAGACGCTGCTTCAAGGCCTTCTGTGGAACGCGGAGCCTCTTCCTTCCGGCCTAGATGACCGCTACCCCCACTGACTTGGGTCTGGGAAGTATGGCCACAGCCCGTGGGGTCCCCGAATGCGTCCCCGTCCTCTGGAAACTGGGGAGACTGCAGTGCAACGATTTCCGAGCTGCCCTTACCAGTCTCTGCCATTACCGGTGTCGCCTCGGTTCCCTCTCGGAAGCTCTGGCACTGGTGTGGGTCCAGGTCTCCTGGGGCATAGTCGGGCGTGATGCTGCAGTTTTCGGGGCCAAGGGTCCTCTCACCCCCGTCCAGGCCGCTCATGTTGGTAGCAGGCGACCGCCAGTGGTTGAGCGACACTTTCCCTCACCGCAGCTGCGCACCAAAGTGTTTGCACCACCCACTCTTAGTCTCGCGATTGTTTCCATGGCGGTGACGTCAGAAATGTAGACTTTCGGCGCAGCGCGAGAACTAGGTGCGTCGGAGATTAGCTCTGCGCTTATTGGCTATTCAAGTTTATTAGTTTTACTTCTATGAATTTAATCAGTTGCATCCGTGATTTGGCATTATAAGTAAATGTAGGTCGGTCCCATATACATAAGGACTATGAAAATTAGGATCTCTGTGTCTGAAGGCAGTGACAACCCTTTCTGCGATGTATCTGGAAACTCCTTCCAGTCTGTAAACTGAGAGTTGCTATTCCCTAGCTGAAAACATTCCGCCCGGTTTTCAAATTTTTTGAGGCAGGAAAGTAAATATATTCCTTGTTATTTCATAATGGCTAGGAGCAAAAGTCTTCCCTTCACTTTAACTAAGTACCGAGTTGTTTCTCTTTCCTCAAGTGGAAGTGACAGGAAAAGATCGATTCAAACCTCAAACGTACCTGGAAGAAAAAGCTACTCAGCAGCTTTTTTCATTTTTTTTTAACTACTAAATTGACGGATATTATTCATTTCTAGTCCTTAATTTATAATCTGCATCAAAGAGGAGCTTGTGCTGCGTAAGGTCTGCAGGCAGGGAGCCAGGAACAATTTGCTAAATCTTACTCCACGGTTTCTCACTGCAGCAAAGAGGAAATGATCGGCTATTTCCAGCCCCTTAAACGATTAATGTATTAATGTATTAAGTTCTGTAAAGTAGGAAAGGTTGACTTGAAGTATCTTTTCATGGCATTCAGCCCCTAGGGTTCATTTGATAGGGATGTCAGTGTCTTTTTGATCATTATAATTAGTTTGTTCGTGAGGAAACTGGTATCCTAGAGTTACAAAGTCTCAGAGAAATACCAGGTGGGGGAGGGAGCATACAGCACCATTTTTAATGAGGAAAAAACAGGTTAAAATGGATTACTACAATGGCTTTGAAGTAGAAAAGAGACTTGCAGGATTTCAACATGCGGCTACTTGATTTACCCAGGTAGAAGAGGCAGTTTTCCGCTATTTTCTTTGCCTGTGTGGGAGACTGAATAATGGCCCCTAAAGATGTCCCCACCCTAATCCCAAGAATCTGTGAATTTGCTGCTACTTTACATGGCTCTGATAGCATAGTGCCTAAGGCATTTGATTGCTAACCAGAAGGCTGGCGGGTCAAACCCACCAGCCACTCCTGGGAAGGAAGGTTGGGTGATCTACTTCTGTACTGATATACCGCCTTGAAAACCCCAGGAGGGGTCGCTATGAGTCGGATCAGACTCCACGGCAGTGAGTTTGTTTTTGTTTTTACATGGCAAAAGAGACTTTGCTGGTATCATTACACTAAGGAATTTGAGAAGAGTATCCTAGGTTATCTGGATAGGTCCAAGGTAATCACAAAGGTCCTTATCAGAAGGCACCAAGAGTGTCAGAGTCATAAAGAGATGTGCTAATGGAAGTAGAGGTCAGAGAGAGAAAGATTTGAAGATGTTACCTGCTGGCTTTGAAGACAGGAAGGACTAGGAGTCAAGAAATGCAGACAGCCTCTAAAAAACTCAAAAACTAAACCCACCACTGTACAGTTGATTCTGACTCATAGCAACCCCAGTTGGGTTTCTGAGATGGTAAATCTTTATGGAAGTAGATTGCCAAGTCTTGCTTCCACTGAGCAACTTGTGGGAAACTGATTCTCCCCTAGAGCCTCCAGAGGAGTGCAGTCCTATCAACACCTTGTTTATAGGACTTCTAACCTCCGGAATTATAAGATAGTAAATTTGTGTTGTTTTCAACCACTAGGTTTATGGTAATTTTTTACAGCAGCAATAGAAAACTAATACAACTTGGACTGAAGTTTGATGGAATCTGCTTGCCTCCATTTTTTTTTCTAATAACCTTGCTGCTTGCTTCCCCTGAGATCCTGCCCAACAGCTGTGATTTATAATAGCTTGAGTCCTGAGACCATAAATATGCTTAGGCAGTATACAGAAAGACAAAATTAGAACCAAAGGCTACCAAAAAGAGATACTTGAGAAAAGAATGGAGCTCAGGAAGACAGAGATATGGCTTTGTTTGCCACTGTATACCTAGTGCCTGGTACAGTGTTCCATAGATTCTAGAATGTTAAATGGATTAAAAAATGAATAGAACACAGTTTCTCTTGCCTGCAACTTGGGGTTTGCGGGGGGCGGGGGTGGTGGTGGAAACAGGACTCATGGATTGTCACCCTGCTCTACTCCCTATCTACCACTGGCAAACCAGAGGATCAACTTACTGTCTGCAGTAGCAGAGCTGGCCAGGAGAACGAATTTCTATATATGTGTCAAAAGATAGGAAAACCACAGGGAAAATTGTTTTATAAATACTGTACAGTTGTGTGGTTACACTGTACGAAAAACAAGCTCTGAAAGGAGTTTGGTTTAGGTCTGAAAGGACTTAAATAAAGGATAGTTAGGTGAATTTATATAGCAAAGCTTCAAACTTCCCACACTGCATTTCTCTTCTCATTCTTCTCTCCTCTCTGTATAAGCCAAGGAATAATTCCAGGCTTACTTCATTTCCTTTGCAAGAAATGGATATAGATCCTTTGATGCATAGCTGAAATTACTTTTGGTAGAGATAAGAATGAATAATGAAACTTTCCACAAGGCCCAGTTATTTTTAATTGCATGAAATCATCTTGTATCTTGGAGCTGGAATAATTTAATTGGGCCTAAAGTAAAAACTTTTATTACCATAATTTGCCTTTATGTCAAAGCAGAAAATAGTAACAGGCTTTGACCAGTCCTAGAAGATATGACTTTATTTGTCAAAGTCGCCATTATTATTTCTGAACATGTAATTAGCCTTCTGACTGATAATAATAGGAAAGATTCCAATTATGGATGGTTTAAAGTTAATGTAATCAGGACTCTGCTGGTTGAAATTTCCCCAGATAGGTTAAGACATTTTGAAGGAATACTTTTATTCTCCCTGTTAGTGTGTTGAGGAGGTCTGGTGGCATGGTACCTAATGCATTTGACTGCTAACCAGAAGGCTGGCAGTTCAAACCCACCACCCACTCCTTGGAGGAAGGTTGGGCGATGTACTTCGTTAGAGAAACCCAAGGAGGGACTATGAGTCAGAATTGACTTGATGGCAGAGAATTTTTTTGTTTTTGTTTTTTAATTTAGTGTGTACATTTGAAAAAGCTGTAATGTGGAATATTTGATTGAATATATACAGAAAATACGGACAAACGTAAACTTCTTTGGATTTTAATGATCTGAAAATCACATTTGAAAAATAATTATAACTCTTCATTACAGATTATGAAGAGCCCAGGTTATAATAACTTCTAAATAAGTGGTTAGGAAACAGGCTAGGTGAGAGGCAAGGGTTTAGAAGAAAAGCAAATTTGTGTACTATGTTCCATTTCTTTTTCTAAAGAATTTTTTGCGTGAGTGAAGAAAGTTTCTCGGGGATTTTAATGTAATCCAAGACTTATGTGTTTAGGGAGAATTATTTTAACATGCACAGAAAAAAAAAAAAAGGTTACTATTTGCCTCAAAACTGAACTTTTTATAAAAGGGCTATTTTCTATGGATTTTCTTTTTCTTTACATTTTGTAGTCTTTGAAAGGATATGTGTCTGTTATACGTGACACAGATTTCCTAGCCATTCTCTAAGACCTAGAATAAACCCATCTTGTTTTAAAATGTGCTAGATGTTTCACATGCATTCAATTAAAGTTTATAAGAAAGGAAATAGTAACTCAGAAAGGTTAATTAACTGAACCAAGGTCATACATATACTCAGGGGCGTCCAGCTGATTCTGACTCAGCCCTCGCTGGAACGGAGAACTGCCCCATAGGGTTTCCAAGGCTGCAAGTCATTACGGAAGCAGACTGTCTCCTCTTTCTCCCACAGAGCGGCTGATGGGTTCCAACAGCCATCTTCTGGTTAGCAGCGGAATGGTTTAACCACTGCGCCACCAGAGCACCACTAGGGTTTTTTTGAATGTAGAGCTTTTACTAAGTTTTTCCAGTTCAATCAAAATAAGGGAGGATATTGTGATAAATGTCCACAGAGGCTACAATTTTCCTTTTACCTAAGGTTCCAATGTGACTCAACATGGCGTTGCAGCAGAGCAAATAACCGGGGGAGGGGAGAGGGGGAAGGAGGGGGGAGGGGGAGGAGGAGGGGGGAGGAGCTCGCTGCCGTGATCCCGACTCATAGCGACCCCTCCTTGGGTTTCCGTGGTGTAGCTCTACCTAAGTAGATTGCCCAATCTTCCTTCCGAGGAGTGGCTAGTGGGTTTAAACCTCCAGCCTTCTGGTTAGCAGGCAAATGCGTTAGGCACTACACCACCAGAGCTCGTTGCAGAGCAAGTAGTAGCTGCTAAATTCTTCCTCCCCTCTCCTAGATGCAGTTTTCTGGGACCCCTCTATTGCTCACTCATCCTCCTCCCCTGGATTTCTCCAGCTCTTGTACAAGCTTTGCCATGCAATTTGGCACTTAATTATATCCTTCCTCCTAGGGCCTGTTTCACAGATGCTGTCTCATCATCCTAGCATTCCCAAGGAATGGGAGTACTGTGGTTTCTTCTTCTGTTGTTGTATTTACTCAGCATAGTGATAACTACTAATAATACCTGATGATTTTAACAAAATAAAACAAATGAACTTACAAAACCTAGTAATACATCTATATCAGCATTTTGTTTTGGCTGTTGTTGTTATGTGTCATCGAGTGGGCCCCAACTCATAACTACCCCTCCTTGGGTTTCCAAGGCAGTATCACTATGGAAGTAGATTGCCCAACCTTCCTTCGGAGGAGTGGCTGCTGGGTTTGAACCGCCAGCCTTCTGGTTAGCAGTCAAATGCCTTAGGCACTATGTTACCAGAGCTCCTTTGTTTTGGCTAGGCTTCATAAATTACCTTTTTTCATTTTAGAGTGTAAGATTTATAAAGGGGCGGATTACCCAATAAGCATGATATGTGCAGGCTTACTTGTGATTACTTATATAGTCCAATGGTAAGTGCAAGTAAGCCCATATTTACTTCGTTTATTGGGTAATCCAACAATTTCTGTGGTAATTGCCAATAAACCTCACTACCCAAAATGTAGTTGAATACATTGTGGTTCTTTGGGAAAACATCCACCAAAAAACTGACATGAAGAACCATGAAGTTATTCTCCACCATATCAGGGAATCATAGATTCTTCAGCAGTGATTTCTTAGGTAGCAATGAGTTTAGCAGAAGTTCAGATATTATTGTTTTGCAGAAGGATGTTTTCTGATTGTAATTAATGATAGCTTTCGTTTTTTAACTACTATTGATGTACCAGGCACTGTTATAAACATGATCAGATATATTTTTAGGTTTCCTAAGAACCTTGTGAGGAGCTCTGGTAGTGTAGTGCGGTAGTGTAGTGCCTAAGGCATCTGACTTCTAACCAGAAGGCTGGTGGTTCAAACCCACCAGCCACTCCTCAAAAGAGTGGGCAATCTATTTCCGCAGAGATACCACCTCGGAAACCCAAGGAGGGG
This sequence comes from Orycteropus afer afer, assembly GCF_000298275.1. Taxonomy (NCBI): domain Eukaryota; kingdom Metazoa; phylum Chordata; class Mammalia; order Tubulidentata; family Orycteropodidae; genus Orycteropus; species Orycteropus afer. Next base: position 645,737 of record NW_006922017.1, on the reverse strand, counting down.
TCGCTATGAGTCAGAATCGCCTTGACAGCAGTTTTTTTGGTTTATGAAATTTGTGAGGTGATAATATTTTGACCTTCATTTTACTCAGTAGGCAACTGAGACAGAGAGAATGAGTCACTTATCCAAGTCAATATAGAAAGTGATAGACGCATGATTTGTACCCAGGAAGTTTGACCCAAGAGGCTGTGCTACCCTCTCTAAAAGTGAAATCACTTTCTTAAAATAGGAGTATAAGACCATCTTCATTAAATGTTAAATTGATACATAATTTTCTTTCTCCTCCCACATTCTCCTATCCACAGCATATTAATATTTGTTAGGAAAGTGCTCAAATATTTGCTTTCTGTTTAGAGGAAAATAAGTTATTCATAATCCTCAGCCATTTTTGAGATGATTGAGAAAATTCAATATTAAATATTGAGAAAATTCAATATTTTCTCAACTCTGTCAGACCCAATGCCACCAATATTTTCTAAGAAAGAGAGTCAAGGATGTGCCTAGAATTTAACATAATTTTACATATAGAAACAAAATGTCTGAGTATGATACTTGGTTTTTAAAAGTCTGTCTAAGTCTAAGAGAGCTCTTTCAATAAAAATAGGATAAAAATTATATCTTTAAGAATGTATTGTTTCAAGGAGGATATTCAAGTGGCCAACAAACATATGAAGAAATGCTCACAATCATTAGGTATTGTTGTTGTTGTTGTTGTTTGCCGTCGAGTCGGCCCCGACTCATAGCGACCCCTCCTTGGGTTTCCGAGGCAGTATCAGTACGGAAGTAGGATTGCCCAACCTTCCTTCCGAGGAGTGGCTGGTGGGTTTGAACCGCCAGCCTTCTGGTGAGCAGTCAAGTGCCTTAGGCACTATGCTA
>NW_006922017.1:592530-642999 GCF_000298275.1 Orycteropus afer afer | reverse complement strand
ATGAGACAAAGTATATGTGAACTGCTGTATGGAAAGTGAATTTGCTCTGTAAATCTTCACCCAAATCACAATTAAAAAAAAAAAAAGAAAGAATGTATTGTTTCATAGTTTAATTGACAATCTCTCTCGGTGATATTTAAATAATATTATATCATATAATGGGAGCTCTGGTGGCATAGTGCCTAAGGCATTTGACTGCTAACCAGAAGGCTGGCGATTCAAACCCACCAGCCACTTCTCAGAAGGAAGATTAGGCAGTCTACTTACATAGAGCTACCATCTTGGAAACCCAAGAAGGGGTCACTATAGGTTGCGTTCAACTTGATGGCAGTGACTTTGGTTTTTCTTTGGTTTATATCGTATAATTGATGATGTCTTAAATTAGGTGAATTACCATGGTTTCCTTCCTGGGAGACTCATTAAATATTAAAATTGCACAAACATATTTTGTTTTTATATGTAAAATGATAAATAAATAAATGTATAATTGTAGGCTTTCAGAAATTGGGCAAATTTTTGTTGAGAGGGATTTCTTTTGTATAGCATGATATCTGGCATCCCTGACCCTACCTAATAAAACTAGTAACAACCTGTGGTAGTTAAGTTTGTGTGTCAACTTGGCTGGGTCTGGTTGAGTGGCTGGGCAGTTGGATATAGTATTCCCCATGATGAGACTGGCAATCAAATCCATGGTGGAATCTACTGTGAGCAGCTGAGTAGCTGCCTTAGGGATGTGGTCTGTTTCCTGTATATAAGGAGAAGCCTTGGGGAACGGTCTCTAGCTTATGGCACGCTTGAACCCTGCATGTAGCCAAGTCATTGTTCAACAGCCTTCCGTGCTCTGCCAACCTTGGGACTTTCGGACTTGAATTAATGGCCTGCCTTGTGGTTTGGTAACATCGGGACTGTGCCTTTTTACTTGTCAACCTTAAGCTTGTCAGTCTCAGCAGCCAGCAGCTGAGTGTAGAAAAGCTTCTAGCTTCAGTGGGCCGGCAGCAGGAGGCAGAGCTGAAGCTGAAGGTTGAGGGGCTTTCACCCAGCCCCTAGATCCTAGCACTTTGAACTCGGACTTAGAGCCTCCAAACTGTAAGAGAATAAATTCCTTTTCTTCAAACCATCCCATTTATGGTACATTCTTGTCAGAGGGGTACTAGGTAACCAGAACACAACCCCCATTCTTTTTAATAACTAAAATATGCTTACACAGATTTCCAAGATGACTCCTAAGAAGGGCCACCTTAGAATTTCTTTTAAATACTCACTGGGTATGGTATTCCCATAACTTCTCACTAGAGGGAGTAAGTGGACTTTCTTAAAGTGTAATGTCTGGCGTGAGAGACCTTTAGCTATAAATGTTGTTGTTATTGTTATGTGCTATGGAGACCGACCCGACTCATAGAGACCCCTCCTTGGGTTTCCGAGGTGGTATCGGTATGGAAGTAGATTGCCCAAATTTCCTCCTGAGGAGTGCCTGGTGAGTTTGAACCAAAGCCTTCTGGTTAGCAGTCAAGTGCCTTAGGCACTGTGCTACCAGAGCTCCTTAGCTATAAGTAGGAGCCCTGGATTTTGGTTTGGTGGCTCAGTTGTTAAGCCTGGGCTGCTAACGAAAATGGCAGCGGCTTCAACCCACCAGCCAATTCACTATTGAGGCAGTGTCAGGTTCACGATAAATGAAATACAGTAATCGTGATTTTAGTCAAATCTTTATTCCCACTAAGCTCTAACTGTTAAACAATATTTTTCTCATACATGCTTATGTTTGTTAGCATTTTTCCAATAATTAGACAAGGTCAGAGAATCTCATATGACCCTGCCTACCTTGACAAAGTCCCTATCCTTTGATGACTGAAGTCACAGACCTGGCTTCAAGTTCCATCTCTTCTACTCACTAGCTGTTTGGCCTGAGAAATTCACTTCATCTCACTAAGCCACACTTTCTTCATAGATAAAATAAAGATTATAATATGTATTTCCTAGGCTTGCTGTGAAGATGAAATATGTATGAAGTTCTTAGCACTGTAAGCTTTCAACCAATGAAAGCTGGTAGTGCTATTTGTATTATTTTATACTGAATCTTACATACATTAAAACTCAATGTTGTTGTTGTTATGTGCCGTGGAGTCGGACCCGACTCACAGCAACCCCTCCTTGGGTTTCCGAGGCAGTATCACTATGGAAGTAGGTTGCCCCATCGTCCTTCCTAGGAGTGGTTGGTGGGTTTGAACTGCCAGCCTTCTGGTTAGCAGTCAACTGCCTTAGGCACTACGCTACCAGATCTCCTAAAACTCAATGTACAAGACATTAAAATTCCACTATAAAACAGTTACGTTTATAAGAGCTCAATTAAAAAAATAATAATAATAATCCATGTAGATTGGAGTGGTCAGTGAAAGCTTAAAGGAAGAATAAGACTCTACTTAGATCCTACTGTGAGGCAGAGTTGAAAAGCTTGAGAAAGAGATGGATGGACCTTGAGGACACAGTAATCATATGTGTTCATTTGCTCCAGCTACTGCAGCATGCATACTATACCTGTCCTGTCTAATATAGTAGCCAATAGCCACATATGCCTATTTAAATTAATAAAAATGTTTAAAATGCAGTTCCTAAAGGAGCTCTGGTGGCATAGTGCCTAAGGCATTTGACTACTAACCAGAAGGTTGGCGGTTCAACCCACCAACCACTCCTCGGAAGGAAGACTGGGCAATCAATTTTCATAAAGATTTACCACCTCAGAAACCTAAAGGGGTCGCTATGATTCAGAATGGACTTGATGGCAGTATTTTTGTTTTGTTTTGTTTTTGTTTTAAGTCACACTAACTACATCTGGCTACTGACCACTGTATTGGACAGCATAGAACATTTAATCACAGCAGAAAGTTACTGTTGGACAGTGCTGTTCTCCACATATAATATCTTCAGATGGTGGGAAAAAAATGGGGAGATTGCCATCTCACAGATATAGCAAGCAAAAACTTTATAAAGATCTTAAGATAAAATCACATATTGAAATTCATGTTTTCATTTAGCATTTCCTTGAGCAAAAAATGTGTTTTTAATTGGGAATATGTATTCTCATTAGAAGTACTTACTAACTCACCTAATATTTAAAAAAAAAAAATCCAAATATTATGTTCCTCCATTATAAAATTTATAGATTTAAAATGAATTACAGAAGTGTCTGAGCCACTCTTCAAGGAAAGAAATGAAGCTTAATGATCAAACTGAGGAAGGGTTGGTCAAAAAATGTGTGTAATTACATTACCAGTGCCAGTTGCTGTCAAGGCAAGCCCGTGTGTGTCACAGTGGAACAATGCTCCATAGGATTTTTCAATCAGATTCATTAGAAGTAAATCACCAGGTCTTCTCTCCTGAGGCACTCCTGATTGGACCAAAATTGCCAACAGAGCACTTAACCTTTTGTGCCACCAAGGGAATGTAATTCCATTCATTATTTAAATAATCAATAAAATGTATGTTTGCTGGGACACCAAGTAAGTTGAAAAAATTTTTAAACTATGTATGTAAAATAATTAATGAAATACATAGATTTTAAAGAGTCACTTGACACATAGTAATTTGTTTGAGGCAATAACAAAAAATTGTTAAGCCATTTCATAAATATGACTTTTATATTTGAAAACATTTAGAGTTCTAAGGTTAGGAAATATTAAACAAGGAAAATGTTTCTGTGTCTTTTCCAGATAGAGGTTTGGATTAGTAGCTAAAAACTGTTAAACATTGTTCCCATGAGTCTATGTTATTTGCCTTTTATTAAAGCACCGGGGCTCATATATAATCTTACAATAAGTAATTTTTTAAAAAAATGTGAATACAGTCCCAGGGTCAAAGAACCTTTTTAGAACAACCAGACTTCATGATAAAAACAGCCGTGTTGTTTTAAGTCAAATTTCATCAGAGTCATTTACTACTTTCCACATAAAATTTAATTTAATATGAAAAGTTCATATTATAGTATCTAACCTGATACTTTGGTTTTTACAATACTTCATCCCTTATCTGAGAAGTCTGTCTCATGAATTCTTTGGCTCTGAGACTGTACTATAACTTCCTTTGGTTTATAAGCAAGCCATTCCATGCACATCTGTTTTAAAAATGAAAAAGTTTGACTTGAAAAGAGACTATCAGTCATTAGTGTCTTAGTGGATTTTTTTGTATTGTTTTGTTTTGGTCTTTTTCATTTATTGACAACCTACTATATAACAGCTACTGTTCTAAAGGCTTTCAATGGATTATTTTATTTAATTTTTCATCTCCCTTATGACATAGGTAGTATTTATTGTGAAGATTAGGAAATCTTAGCCAAGTCAGGTGATTTGCCTGTAGTTACATAGCCAGTAAATAATGGAGTATGGCTATAAACCTAGTTTGTATGACTCACAAAATCTTTTTACTATGCCATGCAGGTTTTCTGACTTCTTGAAATCTTTGAGATTAGCTGGGGAACTTAAAATCTGCTTCCTCTTGATAACTTCTTTTCCAGGGTTTGCGTATTCAATGCCTAGCACTGCATAAGAGGATTCTTATGCAGTGTTCCCGGCATTAATTGTTTGATTCCATACTGTAGGCTAGCTTAAACAACTATCAAATCTTTAATATAATCCTCTAAGCAGAATATATGTCTTTTAGGAGACAAGTACCCTAAATGTGGAAGCATTCATTAAAAGTGAGACAGACAAATGTAAGGAACAATATCTACTGTTACTTCTGATATTTCTAACATAACTATTTTCAGATTCTCACGCTTGGGGGTCAGTGATTGTGTGCTGATAAATGAATTCAGAGATACAAGTTTTAGCAATAAATATTTCATTAGCTGGTACTGGCCTATTCTCAGAAGGAAGTGTTGAAAATAAAAGTTTATTGTCGGGCGGGAAGATGACATCTTACCTGTAGCCCACATGTAAGTTTCCTCTAGTATCTTATTGCCTGAAAAACTAGGTGCAGCAGTTTAAAGCAGGGATTCTGGTGCTCTGAACAGCTCATTAAGTCAGAGAAGACCAAACTTAGTGGAGTAGGAGAAGAAAAGAAAGAGAGGCAGGGTAAACAGCCGGGAAGAATAAAAATAAATGGACCTGCCGTGTTAAGCACAGGCTGGCTGGCAAAACAAGACATCAGAGGGCTTCTTGGGCAGAGGAAAGGATGCACCAGAGGACCTGTGGCCTCTCTAGGGACCTCCCTACAGCACCTGCTTTTATTGGTAACTTTGGGACCTCTGCTAATTGGAAGGGTTGTGTTTCTGAGAAGTGGAACAGAGACCCCTCTAACTCAGATTGCCACTGAATTGGGAGCAGAGAGAGAAGCACACCTCAGGTGGGTGGACCCTGGGACAAACTCACAGCACAGGTCAGCTATTCCAGGACAGCTTTTTAGCATGGAGTACAGGGTTTTTGTGGCTGTCTGAACCTGGCGGAAAATGGTAGCCCCCTAACTATTGGGGTGTTTGCCGAACTTGAGCTGTGGGCCTGTGAGTAACAGTATAACGTTATCATTAGCAGCCTACTAAAAGCCCTGAAAATGGCTACTGGTGCCTTGGAGCTTTTTACTTCTCTTTCCTTCCTCCTTTCCCCATCTCTCCCCTGCTACATCCAATAGATAAACCACATTAAGCCAACACAACACCTGCTGGCTCTAATCCTAAACCCCCTTCATGACGAACAGAGACCTGCATCCACATTCAGCACAATGATTCCATCATCACAAAGAAAACTGCAGAGCAACCCAGCACATCTGAATTAATAACCAAAAAAAATAAAATGCACCAGCTCCAAGTTTGCAAAAATATTAACTCATAAAATCAAGACAAAATAAATCAATACATAACTAACAGTTAAAGACAACTTCAAAATGTCTAGGAAACCACAGGCAATGACAAATCAAATAAATAAATAAAGCAGGATAAGACAATAGAAATAAAATCCCAAACAAAAATCTCATTAAATATGGAGGAAGAGGAAGCAATAGAATTATCCCAGAAGGAATTTAGAAGATATATTTATAGAACTCTACAAGAGCTTAAGGATACCCCAATCAGAACCAAGGAGAACAGAGATAGTACCTTGGAATAACTCAGGAAAACCATACAAGAACAAAATAACAAGATCAATAAACAATCAGAGCTCATATAAAAACAACAGTTAGAAATTCAGAAGATGAATGCAAAAATTACAGAATTACACAACACAGTGGAAGCACAAAAGAATAGGCTAGAATTGGCTGAAGAATGTATTTCCCAACTAGAAGAAAAATCCCTTGACACCAGCCTGTATGAAGAAAAATCAGAACAAAGATTTAAGAGAAATAAAGAGAACTTAAGAGTTTATGGGACGACATGGAACGAACCAACATATGCCTCATTGCAATTCCAGAACAAGAGGAGCTGAAAAAAAAAAAAAAAAAAAAATCACTGAGAAAACTGTGGAAGACTTACTAACAGAAAATTTTCCCCATATCATGAACAAAGAAAAGATACTTGTCCAAGAAGTTCAAAGAACCTCATACAGAATAGGTCCCAAGAGAAAACCACTGAGCCATATCATAATCAAACTCTCCCAAACCAAAGACAAAGAAAGAATCTTGCAAACAGCTCAGGAAAAAAGAAATATCACTTACAATAATCAAACATTTAGGCTGAGTTCTGATTACTCAGCAGAAACCATACAGGCAAGAAGGCAATGCGATGGCATATATAAAACACGGAAGGAAAAGAACTTCCAAGCAAGAATCCTATATCCAGCCAAATTATCCATCAAATATGAGAGTGAAATCAAGACATTCTCAGACAAACAGAAATTAAGGGATTTTGTGAAAAGCAGACCAACCCTACAAGAAATCTTAAGGAAGTCCTTCCAAAAGAGAACACACAACAAAGAACAACAAAATCAGGACACATGACATCAACACTGAAACCAAATCAGAAATAAATGTTCAAAATAAGACCATAAAACATTATACACTAAAAATCAAAGAAGTCAATCTACACATGACAAAAGCAACTAACCAAATAGAGGGAATAAAAGTTCTATGTATAAAACTTCCAAATGGAAAGGAAAACAGGACAATGTCCTCATAGAACAGACTGTTCCAAAAATACAGAGACAAGAAATTCACTCCAAGGTAACCACAGAGAAAATAAATAATCCCCCTAACCAAACCCAGAAAGAAGGAAAACATACGGGTTTAGTAAGCACAAAACAACAATAAAGAAGAAAAGAGAGGAAACACTTAATAGCAAAATGAACTAAGCACAGAAAAGTATGTGGACCAAGGAAACTCCAACAACACGGGAAAAAAAAAAAAAAAACATAATAGAATGACAGCAATCAGTTCATACCTATCACTAATTACACTTAATGTGAATGGACTACATGCACCAGTCAAGATAAAGAGAGTGGCAGACTGGATAAGAAAGAAGACCCATCGATATGCCGCCTACAAGAGACCCAACTTAGACACAAAGATAAAAACAAATCAAAAGTTAATGGCTGGAAAAAAAATATACCAAGTGAACCGTAACCAAAAAAGAGCAGGAGTGGCAATATTAATTTCTGATAAAATAGACTTTAAGGTGAAAAACAGCATAAGAGACAAAAAGTTCACTATATGATGCTGAAAGGGTCAATTGACCAAGAACACAGTACCATAATAAATATCTATGCACCCAATGAAAGTGCTCCAAAATACATGAAGCAAATATAATTGAACTGAAAGGGAAAATAGACAACTCTAAAATAGCAGTAGGAGACTTTAACACACCACTTTCAAGGAGGGACAGATCAACTAGAAAAAAACTCAACAAAGACACAGAAGAACTCAACAACACAATCAACCAACTCAACCTCATAGACATATACAGAGCACACCCACCCAACAAAAGCACAATTCACATTCTTCTCCAGTGCACATGGATCATTCTCTAGAATAGATCATATATTAGGACCTAAAACAGCCTCAATAAATTAAAAAACATTGAAACACTACAAAGAATCTTCTCAGACCACAATGCTATAAAATTAGAAATTAATAAAAGGAAGATCAAAGAAAAAAACATCAAATATGTGAAAGTTGAACAATACATTGTTCAAAAACTATTGGGTAATAGAAGAAATAAAAAGTGAAATAAAAAATTCCTAGAAACAAATGAGAAAGAAGATACATCTTACCGAAACCTATGGGACACAGCAAAAGCAGTACTCAGAGGTCAGTTTATATCAATAAATGCACACATCAAAAAAGAGGCAAGAAACAAAATCAACAGTCTAACTCAACAACCCCAACAATTAGAAAAAGAACAAAAGACTCCTGCACTATACAGACGTAAGGAAACAATAAAGATCCGAGCAGAAATAAATGAAACAGAAAACAAAAAAATAAAATAAAATAAAGAAAATCAATAAAACAAAAAGCTAGTTCTTCAAAAAGATTAACAAAATTGACAAACTGTTGGCAAATCTAACAAAAGAAAAGAAAGAGAAGAGACAAATTACAAGAATAATAAACAAAAAGTGAGTCATCACAACAGAACCAACTGAAATAAAAAAGATACCAACAAAAGATTATGAAGAACTGTAATCCAACAGATTCAAGAACCTAGAAGAGATGGGCAACTTTCTAGAAACACGAGACCCACCTAAAGTATCCCACTCAGAGATAAAATACTTGAACAGACCCATAACAAAAGAAGAAATTGACAGGTCATAAAAAAAGCTTCCCACAAGAAGAAGTCTTGGCCCTGATGGCTTCACTGGAGAATTTTACCAAATATTCAGGAAAGAGTTGACACCTATACTACTCAAGCTATTCCAGAACATAGAAAAAGATGGAATACTCCCAAACTAATTTTATGAGGCAAGCATAACACTGATATCAAAACCAGGGAAACACACCACTAAAAAGGAAAACTACAGAACAATATCCCTCATGAACATAGATGCAAATATCTTCAACAAAATCCTAGACAACAGAATCCAACAACATATCAAAAAAATAATACATCCTGACCAAGTGGAATTCATACCTGGTACGCAAAGATGGTACAACATCAGAAAAAACAATCAATGTAATCCACCACATAAACAAAACAAAAGAACTATGTGATCATATCAATCAACGCAGAAAAGGCATTTGATAAAATCCAACACCTATTCCTGTTCAGAACTCTCAGCAAAATAGGGATAGAAGGGAAACTCCTCAACATAATAAAGGACATACATGCAAAGCCAATGGCCAACATTATTATTAATGGAGAAAGACTCAAAGCATTTCCCTTACGAATGGGAATTAGACAGGGATGCCCTCTATCACCACTCTTATTTAATATTGTATTGGAAATCCTAGCCAGGGCAATAAGGCAAGAAAGAGAAATAAAAGGCATCCAAATTGGCAAAGAGGAAGTAAAGCTATCTCTGTTTGTGAATGACATGATCCTATACAGAGAAAACCCAAGAGACCCAGCAAAAGAACTTCTAATAAAGAGGTTCAGCAAAATGGCAGGATACAAGGTCAACATACAAAAATCAGTTGGATTCCTCTACATCAACAAAGAGACCTCTGAAAAAGAAATAAGGGAAACGATACCATTTACAATAGCTATTAAAAATATAAAATATCTAGGAATAAATCTTTCTAGAGACACAAAAGACCTATGCAAAGAAAACTATAAAGCACTACTACAAAAGATCTACATAAATGGAAGAACCTGCCTTGTTCATGGATAACTCACTGCCATCGAGTCATATCCAACTCATAGAGACCCCTCCTTGGGTTTCTGAGGCAGTATCACTATGGAAGTAGATTGCCCAACCATATAAGACTGAATATTGTGAAAATGTCAATACTACCCAAAGCAATCTACACATTAAATGCAGTCTCTATCTAGATATCAACAAAATTTTTTAAGGACATGGAAAAACAAATTACTAAATTCATATAGAAAGGAAAGAGACCTCAGATAAGCAGAGCACTACTGAAGAAGAACAAAGTGGGAGGTCTCATACTCTCAGATCTCAAAACCTTCTATGGAGCCATAGTAGTCAAAACAGCATGGTATTGGTACAATGATAGACAGACAGACCAATGGAACAGAGTCAAACACCCAGAAATAGACCTATCCATATATGGACAGCTGATCTTCAACAAAGGTCCCAATCCCATTAAATGGGGAAGAGATAGCCTCTTTAACAAATTGTGCTGGCAAAATTGGATACCCACTTGCAGAAAAATGAAACAAGACCCATACCTCACCCATATACAAAACAAACTCAAGTTGGATAAAAGACTTAAATGTAAAACCCAAAACCATAAAATTCATCAAAGATAAAATAAGGGCAAATCTAGGAGCCCTAATTTATGGCATAAATAGACTATCAGACATAACCCAGAATGCACAGGAGGTAGATGAGAAGGTAGATGACTGGGACCCTTTAGAAATTAAATTCTTATGTGCATTGAAAGACTTCATCAAAAGGGTAAAAAGAGAACCTACAGATTGGGAGAAAATATTTGCCTTTGACATATCTGACAGAGGACTTATCTCCAAAATCTATACAAAACTTCAACACCTCAACACCAAAAAGACAAGCAATCCAATTCAAAAATGGGCAAGAGACATGAACACTTTGCTAAAGACAATATGCTGGCGGCCAATAAACACATGAGGAATTGCTCGCAATGTTTAGCCATTAGAGAGATGCAAATCAAAACAACGATGAGATACTACTTTACCCCAGCAATAATAGCAAAGTTCAACAGGACAGAAAATAACAAATGCTGGTGAGGTTGTGGAGAGATTGGAACTCTAATACACTGCTGGTGGGACTGTAAAATGGTACAACCATTGTGGCAAACAGTTTGGCATTTCCTTAAAAAACTGAAAATAGAAATACCATTTGAAGCAGAAATTCCATTATTAGGAATATATACTAAAGATGTGAGAGCAGGACATGAACAGACATATGCACACTTATGTTCATTGCAGCACAATTCACTATAGCAAAGAGATGGAAACAACCTAGATAACCATCAATAGGTGAATAGATAACAAACTATGGTACATTCACACAGTGAAATACTATGCTACATTAAAGAACAATGAAGGATACACAAATCGTCTCACAATGTGGATGAGCCTGGAGGACATTATGCTGAGTGAAATAAGTCAATCGCAGAAGGACAAATATTGTATGAGCCCATTACTGTAAAAAGACAAGGAAGTGTTGACTTAAGGAAGGGAACTCACTTTGTAGGTTGCTGGGCAGGGGAGGGAATAATATCAGGATGGTTGGGGGCCACACGCTGAGGTGGATAAGGGGAGGGATGGTATGGAAAGAATCTGTGACCAGCATGATAACATTGGGGAAAGGGAGGACAAATTGTGCATATAAGATATAGACAACAGAGACTAATACCAGTTGTGTTAGTTATATTTATGTGTCAACTTGGCTGGGCCTGGTTGAGTGGCTGGGCAGCTGGTGGTAGTTATTCCCCATGATGAGACTGGCAATCAGCTCCATGGTGGGATCTACCATAAGCAGCTGAGTAGCTGCCTTTGGGATGTGGTGTGCTTCCTGTAAATAAGGCGAAGCCTTGGGAATGGTCTCTAGCCTATGGCACGTATGGACCCTGCATGTAGCCATGTCGTTGCTTGGCAGCCTACTATGCTCTGCAGACCTTGGGACTTAATATAGACTTAAGTTAATGGCCTGCCATGTGGTTTGGTAACCTCGAGACTGTGCCATTTTACTTGTCAACCTTGGGGCTTCTCATCCTCAGCAGCCAGCAGCTGTGTGAGTGAAGAAATGCCTCTAGCTCCAGTGGGCCGGGAGCAAGAGGTGGAGCTGGACCCCAAGGTTGAGGGGCTTGCATCCAGCCCCTAGAGCCTAGCACTTTGAATTTGGACTTAAAGCCTCCAAACTGTAAGAGAATAAACTCCTGTTTGTTAAGCCATCCCATTTGTGGTATACTCCCATCAGAGTGGCACTAGGTAACCAGAACACCAGTATATCCACAATACTTCATTACCGTTAACACCAAACACCAGGCTACAGATAAACACATAAACATCTCAGAAGATCAGATGGAGTCAATGAACAGGAGTATACTCTAGACCAAGGATAGATTCAGCTGAGGCTAATCTTGCACAGATACCAGTGATACAAAATACCTGTAATCCTTACAGAAACAACAAAAGACAGATATAGAGCAATCCCTCACAGACAGCCAGACACTGTGGGAGAGAGATCCAATGGATCTCCTGACTCAGGACCATAGTATTGGGGGATACCAGACTCAGTTAGCACAGCAAAGTACATAAAAATCTTGTTCCACAACTTACATTGGTGAGTAGCGACTGGAGTCTTAAAAGTCTTCAGGCAGCCGTCTAAGATGCAGCTAATGGTCTCCTATCATCAGAAGGGAAGAAGAGTGGCAAAAAAGGGCATTTGGAAACAGTCAACCCTAGGACATAATGGACCTCAAGACCAGAAGAACTAAATGGTGCCCACTACCTATGCCAGCCACTCAGGAAGGCATCAAAACTGGAGATCCTGGATAGAGTGGGAGGAAAAATGTGGGAAAAAATAGAAAAGCACAATAATGACCAGAATTATTGGTCAGATAGAGTCTGGTGGGACCCCCAATACTATGGTCCTGGGATACACTTCAGGCCTGGGAATAAAACTCACTCCCAAGCATTGCCTCTCAACCCAATAGTAAGTAAAACATACACACAGACCACTCAACCCAGGGTGATGCACACACATGCTCTATGGAGATATATCCCTTGGAGCAATCAACCACAGGGCACCAGAGGAGCAACATTCATACGGATAAAATGCAGGACCCATAGGAGTGAATAACTATGAAGAGCTTGGGGGTGGGGGGTTACTTGGAAGTGCAAAGAGGAGGGTCAGTTAGGGTTGGGGATGGTAATTGGGGAGTGAAACCAATTGTACACAAAATGTTGAATGTAAAACAAATTCTCCTCTGTAAATTTGCACCTAAAGCAAAATAAAATAAATATTTATTATCAGGAAATCTAATTTGATGATAATTCTTTGTAACTCATCCTGAGAAGAGAGAGACTATTTGCATCTTCCCATTTAGCATATTATCATTCCCCTAATTCCAAAGCCAAGTGAGAAAAATTTTAACTGCTTTCTCCCAAAGAGAGAAAGTTTTTACAACTCAATTCATCAAATTCCTGACTGAATATTGAACCTAGAACTGAATTACTAATAGGAAAAAGCAGGCACAGCATCCACTCTAAATTTGCTTAGTTCTCTAGCTACCACTGTGCTTCCCAAAGCCATCTGCATAAGAAATTGGAGGCACATATTAGACACTTGACCATTTTTGTTCTTTCCAAACTCTATAAACTAAAAAACAATATTTATTGGTATTTACTGCATGCAGGGCATAGTGATGTGAAATTGGATACAAATATCTAAAAAAAATTGGACTCTGTTCATTAGGGATTTATGACATTATACAAAATATAGACAAAGGATTATTATGACAAATGGTAAGAGCAGCAAGACAGATATGAGTAAAGGACTTTGAATGCACAGAGCAAAAGTTTGCATCCCTAACATTGATAGGAAAATTGGGTAAGAATTTACAGAGAACATAATTTGGAGATGAATCTTAGTAGAAGAATAAGATTATAACAGGAAAAGGGAGGAAGAGAGAATTCCAGACTGATGAAATACCCTGAGCAAAGCCCTGGATGCAAGTAGGAGCCCAGTCAGCTTCAGGAATGACGGAAGGGCAATTATTGTGCATGTGTGTGGGGTGATGGTTAGGCACATTGGAGTCTGATGGTTAAGGACCTTTCAGATACACACACACTATGTACACATGTATCACCAAAAGAGCAAACTCACTGCCATCGTGTTGATTCTGACTTTTAGCAACCCCCATTGGGTTTCCAAGGCTGTCAATCTTTATGGAATCAGACTGCCTCATCTTTCTTCTATAATGTGGCTGGTGGGTTCGAACCACCAACCATTTGGTTTGCCAAATGCCTTAACCACTACACCACTAGAGCTCATGTGTGTGTGTGTGTGTGTGTGTGTGTGTGTGTTAGAGAATATTCAAAGATTTTTAAAGAGGAGACTAATATGGATTATACAGGAAAAAGACATTAATTCCCCTGGGGAAAATGGTTTGAAGAGTTTACAATTAGAGGATGAGAAATCAGTCATAAACTATTAAAATAATTCAAGCAAAGATTGGTAAAGGTATCTTTAGAAATGAGGTAGATGACAGAACAAAATATTTCAGAGAAATAATAAAAAATTAATTGAAAAACTAGATAATAAAGTGAGAGAGAAGAAGAAATTGAGGAAGAATTATTTGTTTTAGATGGAAGAACAGGGATGAGTGGAAATGTAATTAAGTTAAGAAATAGGGATGAGGCTTTGATGGAAAGAGAGAGATCATAAATCCAGTTATAGACAGTTCAGTGCCATGGTAGTTTCAATAGCCTAATATGCATGTGAAACCTGGGCAATGAATAAGGAAGACTGAGGAAAACTTGATGCTTTTAAATTGTGGTGTTGGGAAGAATACTGAAAGTAGCATGGACTGCCAGAGAACTAACAATCCTGTCCTGGAAGGAGTGCAGCCAGAATTTCCTTAGAAGCGAGAAAGGCTAGACTTTGTCTCACCTATTTTGGTCATGTGGTCAGAAGGGACCATTCCTGGAGAAGGACATGATGCTTGGTAAAGTAGAGCGTCAACAAAAAAGGAGAAGATCCTCAATGAGATGGATTGACACAGTGACTGCAACAATGGGCTCAAGTATAGCAGGGATTGTTAGGATGGTGTAGGTGTTTTATTCTGTTGTATGTAGGTTCACTATGAGTCAGAGCCAACTTGATAGCACCGAACTACAACTATCTAAGATCCCCAATGTTTATACTTTTCTGAGTGGTTGGCATTGGTATCTGAGTACCACCTAGTTCTTCTGATCTCAGGGTCATGTAGGCTGAGGATCTCATGGTCCATTAGTGCTTTGGACTAATTGTTTCCATGCATATTTGATTTTCTTCACTCTTCTTTGCTGAAGGCAAAGAGAAATCAATAGTTTCAGATGAGATGTCTGCTCACAAGATTTTAAGACCCCAGTTGCTACTCACCAAAGTTGTTGTTATTGTTATTGTTATGTGCCGTTGAGTTGGACCCAACTCATAGCGACCCTTCCTTGGGTTTCCGAGGCAGTATCACTATGGAAGTAGATTGCCCCATCTTCCTTCCAAGGAGTTTCTGGTGGGTTTGAATTGCCAGCCCTCTGGTTAGCATTCCAGTGCCTTAGGCACTACGCTACCAGAGCTCCCACTCACCAAAGTAGGATGTAGAATAATATTTTTGTGTATTGTGTTGTCCCAGTTGATCTTGATGTCCCCCCAAGCCTACAGGCCTAGCAACTTATTCCCTCAAGGTGCTTACTTGTGGCTAAGAAGTTATCCTAACTATGTCCCCTGTTAGTTTTATACTGTTTTATTTGTGTGTTTATTTAACTTATTTCTGTTAAGCTGACAGCAAGTTGGACATGATGTTAAATTTTACATTCCTATAATGGTGGGTTTTTTTTAATATATATAATGGTATAAATTTGCATAAAGTAGATAACAAGTTTTAAGTACTATTAAGCAGTAAGTACTAAAACCAGTCGCTGTTGAGCTCTGACTAATGGCAACCTCAGCACATAGTAAAACTATGCTCTGTAGGAATATCAATAGCTCATATTTTGGAAGTAGATCACTAGGCTTTTCTTTCGAGGCATCTCTGGGTGGCCTTGAACCAGCAACCTGTTGGTTATCAGGCAAGCACATTAACCACTTGTACGACCCAGGGACTCCAATCAATATGTTGTTAGGTGCTGTCAAGTCAGCTCTGACTCATACTGACCCTGTGTACAACAGAACAAAATACTACCTGGTCCTGTACCAGCCTCACAATCCTTGCTATACCTGAACCCCTCATTGCAATGTCAATCCAACTCATTGAGGGCCTTCCCCTTTTTCAGGGACTCCAATAAATATGCTGTTAGGTGCTGTCAAGTCAGCTCCAACTCCTACTGACCCTGTGTACAATAGAACAAAACACTATCTGGTCCTGTGCCAGCCTCACAACCCTTGCTATACCTGAACCCATCATTGCAATGTCAGTCCATCTCATTGAGGGCCGTCCCTTTTTTTGTTGACCCTCCACTTTACAAAGCATGACATCCTTCTTCAGGAAATGGTCCCTTCTGATAATATTACCAAAGTAGGTGAGAAGTTTGGCTATTCTTGCTACCAAGGAGCATTCAGGCTACGCTTCTTCTGGAACAGATTTGTTAGTTCTTCTGGCAGTCCATGGTACCTTCAGTATCCTTCACCAACACCACAACTCAAAACATCAACTCCTTCAGTCTTCCTTATTCATTGTCCAGCTTTCACATGCATATGAAGCAATTAAAAATACCATGGTTTGGGTTGTTGTTTGCCATCGAGTTTGCCCCGACTCATAGCGACCCCTCCTTGGGTTTCCGAGGCAGTATCACTACAGAAGTAGGATTGCCCAACCTTCCTTCCGAGGAGTGGCTGGTGGGTTTGAACCGCCAGCCTTCTGGTTAGCAGTCAAGTGCCTTAGCCACTATGCTACCAGAGCTCCTATGGTTTGGGTTAGGTGCACTTTAGTCTTCAAAGAGACATCTTCACTCTTCAGCACTATAAAGAGGTCTTTTACAGGAGATGTGCCCAGTGCAATACGTCGTCTGATATCTTGATTGCTGCTTCCTTCGGTGTTGATCGTAGAACCAAGTAATATGAAATCTTTAACAAATTCAATCTTTTTTCCATTTATCATGATGCTGCTTACTGGGGTCCAGTTGTGAGGATTTTCATTTTGCTTATGTTGAAATGTAATCCGTACTGCAAACTGTAGACTTTATTCTATATCAGTAAGTACTGCAAGTTATCTTTACTTTCAGCAAGCAAGGTTGTGTCATCAGCATATCACAGGTTGTTAATGAGTCTTCCTCCAATCCTGATGCAATGCTGTTCTTCATATAGTCCAGCTGGTTGGATTATTTGCTCAGCATACAGAGTGAATAAATGTGGTGAAAGGATACAATCCTGATGCACTACCTACCTGCATTTTAAGCCATGCAGTATTCCTTTGTTCTGTTCAAATAGCAGCCTCCTGGTCTCTGTACAGATTTCTCTGGAGCACAACTAAGTGTTCTGGAATTCCCCATTCTTCTCAATGTTATCCATAATTTTTTATGATCCACACAGTCAAGTGCTTTTGCATAGTCAATAAAATACAAGTAAACATATTTCTGGTATTCTTTGCTTTCAGCCAAGATCCACCTAATATCCCTTGTTCCACATCCTCTTCTGAATCCACCTTGCATTTCTGGAAGATCTTTGTCAATGTACTGCTGCAACCTTCTTTGAATTATCTTCAGCAAGATTTTACTTGCATGTGATATTAATTATATTGTTTGATAATGTCCACATTCTGTGGGATCACCTTTCTTTGGAATGGGTACAAATATGGATCTCTTCTAGTCAGTCTTCCAAATTTCTTGGCATAGACAAGTGAGTGCCTCCAGTGTGTCATCTGTTTGTTGAAACATCTCAGTGAGTATTCCATCAATTCCTGGAGGCTTGTTTTTTTTTTACCAATTCCTTCAGTGCAGCTTCGACTTCTTCCTTAAATACCGTTGGCTCTTGATCATATGCCACCTCCTAAAATACATGAACATCAACCAGTCCTTTTTGGTACAGTGACTATGTGTATTCTTTCCGTCTTCTTTTGATGTTTCTTGTATCATTCAATATTTTGCCTATAGAATCTCAATATCACAACTCAAGGCTTACATTTTTAAGTTCTTTCAGCTTAAGAAATGCCAAACGAGTTCTTTCTCCATTCAAGGGAACGTTTCAGAGTCTCTTCTGACAGCCATTTTGTGTTTTCTTCTTTTCCTGTCCTTTTTATGATCTTTTGCTTTCTTTCTGGATGATGTTCTTGATGTCATCCCATAATTCCTCTGGTTTTTGGTCATTAGTGTTCAATGCATCAAGTCTATTCTTTAGATGGTCTCTAAATTCAGGAGGGATATAATTAAGGTCATATTTTGGCTCTCATGGATTTGTTTTAATTGTCTTCAGCTTCAACTTGAACTTGTATATGAGCAGTTGATGGTCTGTTCCACAATTATCTCCTGGCCTTGTTTTGGCTGATGATACTGAGTTTTCCATCAACTCTTTCCATAGATGTAGTCAGTCTGATTCCTGTGTACTCCATCTGGTGAAGTCCACATGTATATCCACCATTTAAGTTGTTGAAAACAGGTATTTGCAATGAATACGTCATTGGTCTTGCAAAATTCTATCATGCAGTCTCCAGCATCATGTCTATCACCAAGGCCATATTTTCCAACTATTGGTGATTCTTCTTTGTTCAACTTTTGCATGCCAATCACCAGTAAAAATCAACACATTTTGATTGCATGTTTGGTCAATTTCAGACTGCAAAAGTTGGTAAAAATCTTCAATTTCCTCATCTTTGGCTTTGGTGGTTGGTGCGTAGATTTGAATAATAGTAGTGTTAACTGGTCTTCCTTATAGGTGTATGGATATTATCCTATGACTGACAGCATTGTACTGCAGGATAGGATCTTGAAACATTCTTTGTGATGATGAATGCCACACCATTCTTCTTCAATTTGTCATTCTCAGCATAGTGGATCATATGGTTGTCTGATTCAAAATGGCCAAAACCAGTTCAATTCTATTTACTAATGCCTAGGATATCAATGTTTTTGTGTTCCATTTCGTTTTTGACAACCTCCAATTTTCCTAGATTCATACTTCATACATTCCATGTTCCAATTGTTAATGGATGTTTGCAGCTGTTTCTTCCCCTTCGAGTCATGCCACATCAGCAAATGGAGGTCCCAAAAGCTTTACTCCATCCACATTATAAAGTCAGCTCTACTCTGAGGAGGCAGCAGTTGTATTTTGAGTACCTTCCAACCTGAGGGGCTCATCTTCCAGTATTATATCAGACAATGTTTCATGGCTATTCATAAAGTTTTCCAATAATAGATCCAACATATTTCACTGCTCTTTATAAGGTTTTCACTGACTAATGCTTTGAGAAGTGGATGGCCCCTTCCTTCTTCTGAGTTTATCATAGTCTGGAAGCTCTACTGAAACCTGTCTACCATGGTGACCCTGCTGATATTTGAAATACTGGTGGCATAACCTCCAGGCTCACAGCAACACACCACCATAGTACAACAAACTGATGGACAAGTGGTGGCCAAAAAGTATAAAACATTATTAAATGTTGTTGTTGTTGTTGTTACATCCATCAAGTCAACTCCAAATCATAACAACCCTATGTACAACAGAATAAAAACACTTCCTGGTCCTGCACCATCCTTACAGTCATTTTTATGCTTGAGCCCATCCTTACAGCCACTGTGTCAATCCATCTCAGTGAGGGTCTTCCCCTTTTTCACTGACCCTCTACTTTACCAAGCATAATATCCTTCTCCAGGAAATGGTCCCTTCTGACAACATGACCAAAGTAGGTGAGACAAAGTCCAGCTATTCATTCCAGCTTCATTTCTTCCAGGACAGACTTTTTAGTTCTTCTGGCAGTCCATGGTACTTTCTGTATTCTTTGCCAACACCACAACTCAAAATATCAACTGATCTTCAGTCTTCCTTATTGGTTGTCCAGCTTTCACACACATATGAGGCGATTGAAAATACCATGGCTTGGGTTAGGTGCACTTTAAAGTGACATCTTTGCTCCTTAACACTTTGAAGAGGTCCCTTGCAGCAAATAAATACTTATTAAATTTGTATTTATTAAATTAGTGTTTTTTAAATTTGATTTGTAAGAAACCTTATGTGCTTCTTTGTAAGGAATACAAATTAGTACTATCAATATTTTATCTAATTATGACTATCTCATGACCTAAGGTGCCATAGAATGTTGATTAAAAATGAATCTAATTTTCCATGGTGCTGGCAAAACTGGATACCTATTTGCAGTAAAATGAAACAAGATCCATACCTTATAACATACACAACTCTAGATCGACCAATGACTTACATGTGAAATCTAAATCTATAAAGTTCCTCAAGGAAAAAATAGGGGCAAATTTCGGGGCCCTGATTTATGGCATGAATAGACTGTCAAGCATAACCCAAAATGCAAAAACAGCTTAAGATAAGCTAGATGAATGGAACTTTCTGAAATTAAATTTTTATGTGCTTCTAAAGACTTTTTCTAAAGACTTTTCTTCTTCTAGAGAGTAAAAAGAGAACCTACAGACTGGGAAAAAAATATTTGACAGTGACATATCTGACAAGGGACTTATCTCTAGAATTTATAGAAAACTCCAACACCTCAATAACAAAAAAGATAAACAATCCAATTAAAAAATGGGCAGAAGACATGAATAGACACCTCACCAAAGAAGATATTCAGGTGGCTAACAAACACATGAAGAAATGTTCATGGTCATTAGTCATTAGAGAAATGCAAATTAAAACAAAAATGAGATACCATCTGGCCCCAGCACTAGTAGCAAAGTTCAACAAGACCGAAAATAACAAGTGCTGGTAAGGACGTGGAGATATTAGGACTCTCATATACTGCTGTAAAATGATACAACCACTGTGGAGAGCAGTATAGGAATTCCTTAAAAGGTTGGAATTAGAAATACCATTTGACCCAGCAATCTTATTACTAGGTATATACCCAAAAGAAGTGAGAGCCAGGACAAGAACAGATAGATGCACATCCATGTTCATCGCAACACTATTTACAATAGCAAAAAGATGGAAACAACCTAGGTGTCCATCAACAGAAGAATAGATAACTAAATTATGGTACATACACACAATGGAATAGTATGCAACACTAAAGAATAATGTAGAATCTACAAAACACCTCATAATGTGGAGGAACTTGGAAAACATTATTCTGAGTGAAATAAGTCAGTCACAGAAGGACAAATATAATATTAGTTCATTATTGTAAAACATCAAGGAAAGGTTTATATATGGAACAAACTTTGTTGGTTACTGGGGAAATGCAGGTGGGGAACACTGCTAGATAAGTAGAGACAAGTATTGATTTAGGTGAAGAGAAGGGCAGTGTACCAAATGTTCATGATCAACATGGTGGCATTGAGGAAGGGAAAGACACAGAGAGATATATGGCAGGTACAGACAACAAAGATGAAGCCTTTTGCATATACAGTACTGTGTTGTCAGTGATGGTAAGCATTGATCTATGAGTGGATAGATGGGTGGACAGGCTGAATGATCAGGTATGTCTATACAGTGGGGAGTGTGCCTATGACCATGTATAGGGTTGGCAGACAATGTTTCTACAAGCGTATTTGTATGGGCTGTAAGAATGTCTGGCTGTATAGTAGAACTAACAAGGGACAAGGTTGTGGTGACTTCTAGGCCACAGCAAGCTACTCCCAGGGAGAGCATAGTTGGACCTGTGGGCTTGGCACTATGGTCACAGGGAACATCAAGCTCAATTGTCATAACATACTATACAAGACCATTGTTCTACATTCTACTTTGGTGAGTAGCAACTAGGGTCTTAAAAGCTTGCAAGAGGCCATCTAGATGCAACAGTGAGTTTCTCCTTGTCCAAGCAAAGAAGAATGAAGAAGACCAGGGACGCATATAAACAATTAGTCCAAGGGACTGGTGGACCATGCTATCCTCAGCCTATATGACCATGAGATCAGAGGGGCTAGATGGTGCCCAGCTACCACTGTCAACCTCTTAGAAGGGGATCAGTGCTGGAGATCCTAGATAGAGTAGGAGAATAATGTGGAACAAAACTCAAAATCATAAAAAAAAAAAAAAAAAGACCAGGTTTGCTGGTCTGATAGAGCCTGGTGAGACCCCTGAGATTATGGCCCCTCGCTACCCTGCAGATCTGGAATTGAACTCACACCTGTGGCTTCTTGCCAAATAATAGGCATATGGGCTGAACATTTACATTAGGTAGATACACTACTTGGAATGATCAGTCATGGGAGAAAAGAAGGGCTGTGTATGCACAGGGAGATAGCTCAGGGAGCAAGAGCACATGAGAGGGAAGGACACAGGGAAGAGGTAACTGCAGGGAGGAAGGGGGAAGGGAGCTATTATGTTGTGGGGAATTGCAGTCAATGTCATAAGACAAAGTGTGTATGAACTGCTGTATGGAAAATGAATTTGCTCTAAATCACAATAACAATAGAAAAGAAAAAGAAAAAAACCCTAACTTTCCAGAGAACAAATTTTGCAAGACTAGAATAATAATCTGTTATGATTTGTAATAAGTCTCTCAGATGAATAAGTATGCTTTTCTTGACTTGATTAAGGATTTTGATTTACTTTCTTAAAATATACTCCTTAAAAATGAAAGGAAAATGACCAGTGCTATGTATATAAAAAGTTATCACTCTATTATATACTCCATTACCCTATTATACTCTATCAGTCTAATACACACACATACACACACACACACACGGGTAATAATTTCTGATTAATTCTAAAATTGTTTTATTTTTATGAACCATGAAATGAAAAGTGTAGGTAAATACTCTCATCCTGACAAACTACTTGGGTTTGAGTTTCATAAACAATTTGAGCTAATAAGTCTTACAGCTATTGTGACTAGAATATATATTGGGCTAACTTGGTCCAAAATACTCGAGGATATAAAGTGACGCAGTGGTTAAGTGCTTGGCTGCTAACCAAAAGATTAGTCTTTATGGAAGTTTTACTTCCATAAAGATTTACAGCCTTGGAAACCTGGGAGGACAGTTCTACTCTGGCCTCTAGGGTCACTATGAGTAGGAATCAACTCAATGCAATGGATTTTTGTTGTTGTTGTTTTGTTTTTGGTAAGCCGAGTTAGATCAGTTTTGTACAGTTTTCCCTTCAGAACATCCTCTTTTTTGAATTGCTGATTCTAATGGCAAAGAGAGAGAAGAAGGAAAAAGCCAAGAAATGTGTACCTCATTTGTGAATAGTAGAAATGAATGGGTAAAGGTAAACACAGAGCTCTGGGTATAGTTACAAATAAATATTAATTCTGTGTGAGTTTTTGATATATAACTAGATAATCAGCAAGGATTTTTAGGAAAAAGAAACAAATAAAAATCCTAAATGGGTTTAACCTTATAGAGGTGTTAACCATTTTGACTAGGACTTTTCTCCAATGGTATTAAGTTATTTTTTTATCTAATGCAGCAACCATGATGCATATGTTTAAATTACTTTGGAATATGGATGAATTACTTCCTTTTGCCTAAATGAGTCAACAGACCATGAAAGTAGAGATGACATAATCAGATAAATAGAAAGATAGTTAGATGATAGATAGGAGAATGAATGGTTAAAGTTCCACTGGACTTGACTTGTACCAAATAGAACCCCCAAAACTTGAACAAAACTATTGGAACTTTTTCTAATCTAAGAGGTCCAGATATATTTTTTTCCATGTACATAATAATATTTATTAATGTTGCAATGGAGTTCTGGTGACATAGTGCCTAAGGCATTTGACTGCTAACCAGAAGGCTAGCAGTTCAAACCCACCAGCCACTCCTTGGAAGGAAGATTGGGCAATCTACTTCCATAGAGATACCACCTTGGAAACCCAAGGAGGGGTCGCTATGAGTTAAATCGACTCTACAGCAGTGAGTTTTTTGGAATGGATAATTTAACAGTATACTGTGAATTCAAATTTACAGATTATAATGAATATGGTCTCAAAGAATGTTACTTAACACACTTCTGTTTGCTCAGATTGCTAGTGTTTGGGCAATCATTGGCTGTATGCAAGGATAAGGTGGAATTTTAGATGAGAATATAACTGTGGAATTTTAATAAATTTCTAGTCTGGTAATTATTTGCTTTTATTAAAACCATTTTCATTTGACAGTTTTCATAAATCTCACTCCTGAAAAAAAAACCAGTAATTTTTTCTTAGATAGATGAGTACAGTGTTAAGAAAGTAGAGAGGACAGATCGTCACACTTTCCAGAAAGACTTTAATCAGCACTAAATTCCTAAATTTTTACTTTAGTGGTTGCTATAGTGTTTTGGGATTTGTTATGGATTGAATTATGTCAACTTACCTAGGCCATGATTCTAAGCATTATGTATTTGTCCTCTATTTTGTGGTCTGATGTACTTATCCTCCATTTTGTGATCTGATGTAATTATCCTGTGTCATAAATCCTGACCTCTATCATGTTAATGAAGGATCTCTGTTGGCCTAGTGGGTAAGGGATTTGGCTGCTACCCAGAAAGTCAGTGGTTCAAACCCACCAGCTATTTCACAGGAGGAAGATGAGTCAATCTATTTCCAGAAAGTTTTACTAGATTGGAAATCCAACAGGGGGTGCTATGAATCAGAATCAACTCAGTGGCAGTGGGTTTGTTTTTTTTAGTTTTGGGAGGATGTTAATGATGCAAAATTAGAGGCAGTTAAATTAATGAGGCAGGACACAATCTACATGATTAAGTTTATCTTGAGTCAATCTCTTTTGACAAGCAAGCAGAGATGAAGGGACCTGATTACCACCAAGAAAGAAGAACCAGTAGCAAAGCATGTCCTTTGGACTCATGGTCCCTGCACGGAGAACTCACTAGACCAACGGGAAGACTGATGCCAAAACACGTGTAGATATGCAAGGAACGCCAGCCCCCAGATGTTGAAAGGAGACAAAGATAATTAGAAGAATAGTTAAAATTGATAAAGGTCAACTGTGAATAGAGTAAGTTTCAAGTTCTACATTTTAGGCAGCTGTTACTGTTTTTAGGATACTAAGTAGTCCATAGTAGTGCAGTTCTCATTTCCTTCCATAGTTAAATATTATTTTCATGCAAATGCAGAAAGTAAGTAAAATGGCCAAATTCAAATGTACAAGTCCCTTTACCTTCTGAATATGTAATTTTATCACCTGGTGGATAAAATTTCACAGTACTGAAGAGTTGGGAATTTTTAGAATTCAGAGGGACTATGTACATATTCGGCAATGACTTGATGTGTTTCTGTGATACATTTATCCTATTTTCCCCTCTTGTAAAAGATCTATTTTGCATAATTGCTTTCATGACTATTCTGCCTTGGGCCATCAATTTCCACAAAGGAATTTTTGGCCTTTCACTAACTTACTAAAGCTAGTGTCAAAGAACTATTATCCTTGCCCCCTTCCTTCACCCTTTGAATCTAAGTCCAAGATAAATGAATGGTAACAAGTTTTCTTCTCTGCTTTTAGGGTAGAGTTTCAGACCAGGAAAAGTTCTGTTCAAGAATGAATTCCAGCAGTGTTCCCAATGCCAGCAGGCAGCATAAAACTTTCAGAGTACAGAAATAGGCCAGAGTAAATTCTGCTCTATTTCAGTGAAGCCACTTATATATGATAATATATAATTATGAGTCTTAATACAAACTTCATGGCCATAGTTTCTTAAGAGTTCAAATGATCAGCATTTATGGACAACACCTTTAAAGGTGAAATCATCCCACTGTGATTTTTATTCAGATTCTATTCAGAGGCAAAATATGGAGGAAGCTTCTATGACATAGAACATTCTTTGTTTGTGGAGCAGTGGTTGGACCCTCAGGTAGTCAGATTGCATTTTGGACTGGATGTACCCGCTTGGCAATGAGGAGAGAGAGAGAGAGAGAGAGAGAGAGAGAGAGAGAGAGAAGCAACCCTGTCTCAGGCAGTCCTCTCTCTCTGAGAAGAAAAGTCCTGAGGACCCATGTAGGAGGAGAGTCGTGTCCCTCTTCTTCCTTGGAAGTGGTCAGGCCTTGCTGGGGGCCTTGCCCAAGTAGAACTAGGCTGTGTAATGTACTCTAACAAGAGCACAAAAATCTGGTCTTGCTCAGGGTCATTCTCTTTTGGTGTGGTTTTGTGTTCCATTTCTCTTCTGTTAGATGTTCATGTTAGAAGCCATTTTATCTTTAGTCTGTTCTTCATACTTCACTCCTGATCATCCATTTCCTTCTCATCACCACACCCAGAATGATTTGGTAAGTAGAATATGATTATGTCACTGAGTCCCTAGGTGATACAAATGGTTAACATGATCAGCTACTAACCAAAAGGTTGGAGACCGTTTGGTGATGCCTCAGAAGAAAGGCCTGGTTTTCTACTTCCAGAAAAACAGCTACTGAAAACCCTATGGGGTTATGGATGGGGTCATGTTGAGTCAGAATGGGCATGACAGCAACTGGTTGGTTTTTGGTTATGTCACACATTCACTTAAAACCCTTTGATTGCTGCTCACTTCTTTTAGAATAAAGACCAATGCCTTACCTCAAGCTCCCTCTCTTCCCCTCCTTCAAGCCACAGTCACTTGATTTCACTTCTATATTTAAGCTACGTTCCTTTCTACTTTGGTCTATTTTATGCAGTTTACTTTGCTAGTAATTCTATCCCACATTCTACCCTCTTTACCTGGCTACCTCCTACTTATGCTTCTTATCTCCAAATCACTTCCTGCATATATTAATTTCTTAGGGCTACCATAACAAAATACTACAGACTGGGTAGCTTATGTTGTTGTTGTTGTTGTTATGTGCCATGGAGTCGGACCCGACTCATAGCGACCCCTCCTTGGGTTTCCGAGGCAGTATCACTACGGAAGTAGATTGCCTCATCTTCCTTCCAAGGAGTGGCTGGTGGGTTTGAACCGCCAGCCTTCTGGTTAGCAGTCAAGTGCCTTAGGCACTATGCTACCAGAGCTCCCGGGTAGCTTATAGGAACAGAAATCTATTGTCTCACAGTTCTGGAGGTAACTATTCAAATCAGTGCATCAGCCAACCCTCTGAAGTTTCTAGGGAAAGACTTTTATTGTCTCTCCCAGTTTCTGGTAGTCTTTTGGCTTGTAGATGCCTCTTCACATGGTCATCCTTCTGTTAATGCCTCTGGGTGCCTTTCTTCTCTTTTATAGGGACACCGCTTAAACTGGATCAGAACCCTCCCTGTCCAGTATGACCTCATACTGATAACATCTTCAAAGACCTTATTACCAAACAAGGACACATTAACAGTATCAGGAGTTAGGATTCCAGTATACCTGTTTGAGGAACACAGTTCAATCCATAACACTCCAGGAAACATTTCTTAAGCTTCCACATCAAGTTCATCCCCTTTTCTCCACTTATACACTCCTACTGCACTCTGCCTCCTATCTTAACACTTACTACAATGATAGTAATTTGTTTAATAACTATTTCTCTTGCTAGATTGTAATGAGGACATCAGTTATGTCAGTTAATTACTGTGCCTTCAAGTGCCTAGCACAGTATCTAGCATTATAGACATTCAATATATATTTCTTGAATGAATGAGTAAATGATGAGCAAACAAATGATCAACTGATGGCTGAATGGCTTTTCCCAATTTCTATTCTTCTTCCGGTTGTGGGCAGGAGAGAAGGAGGTAGTATAAATCTCCTAAGACATGGTGAAGTAGAGTGAGGTGCCAATAAACCCATTTCTTAGAGGCAGTCATAGTTTGGGACGGGCAGAGATCAAATGCCAAAAACCATATCCTGAAAGAGAAAGAAAACTGTGAATCAGAGTGGTGAACCAGGCTGAAGGACAAAATCAAACAAAGAGCCAAAGATGCTGAAATGGGGAACAAAGGTTCAAAAGAGGCAAAATGAAGGCCTTTCCAGTAATTTTAGATATGAAACTCCAGAGTCTAGAGAGGCTTCTGTGAGCTCCAATCATATTTTCATGAATTAACATGTTCACATTTTCTTAGGTGAACTATTCACTTGAAGGTTCGGTCTATGGTACAAAATATTAATCTCCACTTTCCTGATAACCAGAACCGCTGGCATTGACTCAATCTGACTCATGGCCGCCCCGTGTGTATCAGGCAGAGCTGTGCTCCATGGGATGTTCAGAAGCCGGTTCCTCAGAAATCGATCCCTGGGACTCTCTTCTGAGGTGACTCTGAGTGCACGTGAGCATCCAGCCTTTGAGAAAGCAGCCGAGCACGTTAACCATCTGCACTCCCAGGAACACCTGTTTCAATATAGTCCCATATTTCTTTATATGGAATCTCTGCAGTTTCACGGATTTGAAATTAAAAATCTTTTGGATTTTAGAATGGAGATATAGATAGGGTACATGCAATCGTGAATTAACTACCATGCCCAGTGGGTCTGAGACAACACTTGTTATCAAACACATTAATAGTCCTGCAGTGAAATGTATGAATATTTACAGTGAGTGAGATACAGAAAGAGTGTTATCGCTCAGTTCATGTTTTGCTGATAAATGACATACAAAACTACTTTTTGTTTCCAGAGCTTGTTGGATTTGGAAACTCTGGATGAGGGATTGTAGAACTGGTACAAAGCTTTAAGGGCTTCCAGTGCCCTGTTAATTTCTGTTTGACTGCTTGCCCATAGGAGGGGAGGAGCTGCCCTAATTGGCAGACTCAGGGATTTCTCAATGCTGCAGGGAAATCCCCCGTGTACCCCCAGCTGCCTGGAAGGAAATGTGGCCACCCCCTGACTTTTCCTTAGGCTACTGTGAGGTGCTTGTCAGTCTATAATATTTATTAAATATCTGCTAAGTTCAGGGCTCAAGGAGCTCTGGTGTAGTGGTTAAGCCATTTAGCTGCTAACCAGAAGGCCAGTGATTCAAACCCACCAGCTGCTCCACAGAAGGAAGATGAGGCAATCTACTTGCATAAAGATTTACAGCTTTGGAAATAAATGCAATGGGGGTCGCTATGAGTCAGAATCAACTCAGTGGCAGTGAGTGATGTTCAGAGCTCAGTTGGGAAATAGAAAGATAAGCAGAAGATTGGCCATTTGGGTTTATCTACAATAAATCCTTCTCTACCCA
The DNA here is from genome assembly GCF_000298275.1 of Orycteropus afer afer. Taxonomy (NCBI): domain Eukaryota; kingdom Metazoa; phylum Chordata; class Mammalia; order Tubulidentata; family Orycteropodidae; genus Orycteropus; species Orycteropus afer. The sequence goes on along the minus strand of NW_006922017.1, from coordinate 614,058 downwards.
AGACCTCTCACATAAAATCCCTGTCTTATTTCTAACTGCATAACACACAGATCCACTCAGCATTCAAAACCAAAACTGTTTATGCTCCAACCTAGTACCAAAGAAAAAATAAAATGTAAGACCATTCGAAAAGGGAAAAAATATCTATCCAGCTGAAAATTAGAGAAGGCTTGTGTAATTATGAACTATTTAGTCAAGTTCAAGCATAATTAGGAAGAAGTATTGGTAAAGCATAAAAAATTAATATATTTCTTAATTCTAAATCATTAGGTAATGATCTTTATCAACTGAAATAACTTTTGCTTTTTGTTGTTGTTTGTTTTTTAATCTCATTCTGTACAGGGTCTTGAACATTCAGTGAGATTTATGGGATAATATAAAATCCATCATTATTATATTTTGCCATCAAGTAAATTTTGACTCATAGCAACCCTATGCGGAACTGCCCCATAGCGTTTCCAAGGCTGTAAATCTTTACAGAAGCATGCTGCCTCATCTTTCTCCTGCAGAGCGGCTGGTAGGTTTGAACTGTCAACCTTTTGGTTAGCAGCCAAATGCCTTAACCACTGTGCCACCAGAGCTCCTTTTTGGAGGACCAGCTAGCCTAATTCTGAATGTTTTGAACCATATATTCCTACAGCTCTATACTAACTGTGTGATGGAGTGGATTCATTTCCTCTGTTGGCTGTCTGACAACCTGGCTGCTTCCACGTTCTATTTATTTGGCTGACACTGCCTGTTCCCAGGCTGGACGTTGGAGAGTTGGATGGAAGTTGTTTTCTGGTAAGCATTAGATTCAAAAATTCTGTTTCTTTTTAAGCTTGGCTTACATCATGTCATCTATAAGATGAAACATAAGGAAGCGTAGAACTTGAGGTGACCTTTTGTGCCCTCATATATTTTGTAATGAATTATTTAGACAGAAAATAGTTGTTTATTAATAAAAATGAAAAGAAAAGGAATGATCAACATCAAGTCTAAAGGTTGAAGTATGATGATGGTCTGGTTTAGTGGATGGAAGAAGGGCTTTTTAATCAGAGAGATCAGGATTCATGTTCTTGTTTCTGACTTACTAGCTATGGTTGTGAAACAATTTACAGAAAATAATTGAAACTTATTTTGGATTGGGAGCTCTGGTAGCATAGTGCTGCTAACCAGAAGGCTGGCGGTTCAAATCCACCAGCCATTCCTCGGAAGGAAGATGAGGCAATCTACTTCCGTAGTGATACTGCCTCGGAAACCCAAGGAGGGGTCGTTATGAGTTGGGTCTGACTCGATGGCACATAACAACAACAACAACAATTGACACTTAAGTATGTCTTCTATATAAAATGGTGATAATAATACCTATGTTTTGAGGGTTGTTTCCATAATTAAAAATATAGTAGATAATATATAGTAGTTCTTATGATTAATAGTTTTAAAATTGATAGAACAAAAGAAGAAATAAAAAAGTTATTAAAATATAAATTTAATAATTGCTTTTAATAAAAAACGTAATTTTGTTTTAAAAATCAACTAGCAAATTAAGCATATTAATGTTCTCTCAATGTTTTTCTAAAGATTAAATTAAGTAAGATTAGAATCATCCATAGTTGTGCATAAGACATGGCAAGCAATCAATAAATACTCATTGTATTCGGTCCTCCATACCCATATCTTTCCCACACACTCATAACTTTCTTTTAAAGCTTTCCTCAAAGATTACCCAGAAAATAACTCTTATATAATTAATCATTATATATTGACTAAAGGAGCCCTGGTGGTACAACACCTAAGCAGCAGGCTGCTAACCAAAAGGTTGACAGTTAGAACCCCCCTTGCAGCTCCGTGGGAGAAAAGACTCCTGTAAAGATCGTGGCCTAGAAGATCTTATGAGGCAGTTCCACTCTGTCTCATGGGGTCACTATGAGTTGAAATTGACTCCTAACACCTAACAGCTATAAGATGTTGACTAAATATTATATAGACTAAGCATGTATATTATATCATATTTACTACATATGTTTAAAAAAAAACCAAAACCTCACTGCCATTGAGTCGGATCTGACTCACAGCAACTCCTCCTTGGGTTTCTGAGGCAGTATCACTACAGAAGTAGATTGCCCAACCTTCCTTCCGAGGAGTGGCTAGTGGGTTTGAACTGCCAGACTCCTGCTTAGCAGTCTAATGCCTTAGAAACTATTTCACCAGAGCTCCCCGAAAATACTATGGACTACCAGAAATCTACCCTGGAACAAGTACAATCAGAATGCTCCTTGGACCAGATTTCATCTCATTTACTTTGGTCATGTTGTCAGAAGGGACCATTCCCTGGATATCGTGCTTGCTAAAGTAGAGGGTCAGAGAGGAAGGGCAGGATCCTCGACAAAAATGGATTGACACAGTGGCTGCAATGATGGGCTCAAGCATAGCAAGGTTTGTGAGGATGGCGCAGGACCAGGCAGTGTTTTGTTCTGCAGTACCTAGGGTCGCTGTGAATGGAAAGCCACTCAACAGCACCTAACAGTCACTTGTATCCTGGACACACATATACAACACTCTATTATAAACTGAAGAAGGTCAATTATTTGGTTACCTAGTGCCGTTCTGAGAGCTCTGGTGGCGTAATGCCTAAGGCATTTTGACTGCTAACCAGAAGGCTGGCGGTTCAAAGCCACCAGCCACTCCCTGGAAGGAAGGTTGGGCAATCTACTTCCATAGTGATACTGTCTTGGAAACCCAAGGAGGGGTCGCTGTGAGTCAGATCCAATTCCAAGCAATGGTTGGTTTTAGTGCCATTCTAACAGAAAATACCATAAGTAGGATGGCTTTAACATACAGGGATTTATTCTCTTACAGTTTAGGAAGCTAGAAGTCCGAGTTCAAAGTGCCAAGCTCTAGGGGCTAGGAGAAAACCCCTCAACTTTTGGCTTCAACTCTGCCGTTTGCTTCCAGTCCACTGGAGCTAGAGTTGTCTCTTCACTCAAGCAGTTGCTGGCTGAGGAGACTAACAAGCCCAAGATTGACAAATAAAATGCACAATGCCAGTATTACCAAACAATACAGCAGGCCATTAGTTCAAGTCCAGAGATAGTCCTAAGATCAGCAGGAAACATGGCAGGTTGCTGAATAAAAACCCAGCTGCATGCAGGGTCCAAATGTGCCAAAAAGCTGCTGAAACCTTTCTTAAACCTATTCTTTATATACTGGAAGAAGACCACATCCCTCAGGCAGCTACTCAGCTGCTCTAGTAGATTCCACCATGGAGTTGATTACCAGTCTCATCATGAGGAATAACTACATTCAACTGCCCAATTACTCAAAACCAGGCCCAGCTAAGCTGACACATAACCTTAACTACCACTGTCAATTACCTGTTGATGATCTATTGTCTAATGTGAATCCTTCTATGGCCACTTTATGGGGCTTCAAATAACTTTCATACTAATGCATTCACTTTTGCTTATCTTAACTCAAATATAAAAATAACCTAATAGTCTTGCATATAAGAAACAATCTAAATTTTGCCAACTAGTTTACTGAGAAGACGAGGCAATCTACTTCCGTAAAGATTTACTGCCTTGGAAACCCAATGGGTGTTGCTATGAGTCAGAATCGACTCAAAGGCAATGAGTTTAGTGGGTTTTTGTTGTTGTTTTTTTTTTTTTTTTTTTGAGTTTACTGAGAACTTACTATGGGCAGGTGTTCTGTTAGGTACTTTACCAATATAATCTTACAAATGAAGAAATGAAGATTCAAAGTCAATAACTTATAAGTGGGTACAGGACCTTCCATTTTCCGGTCATTCTCGCATTTTATAGACAACTCTTTCTTATCTCTTGTTTAGCCTTTCTTTTCTTCTGAATCTCTAAATATCAAAGGATTCTGTGTTTGGGCCTTGGCTCTCTCCTTTTGTCTTTGAGTCTTAGTTTCCACCTTAGTTTCCTTAGGTGGTCCCATCTACTCCAATGGCTTTACATACACTGATAGATCATCAGTATATTGAAGAATCCCCCTTTATAAAATCACTAATAAAATCTTCTTATATACAACTATTCCTGAACATCTCTATCTAGATTCCTAACTGGTTTCTAAAACCTACTCATTTTCTCAGCATTCCCACTTGTACCCCCCAACTATGCTTCTATCACAGTTTTCCTCATTTTGGTCCAGGGCTTCACCATTTACCCAACTGTTAGGACAAAATCCTACAAGTCATCTTTCTTTTCCTTTTTATCACACACAATCTGCCTGCAAGACTGATCCCAAAATCAATTCCAAACATTTCCCACACATATCTCACCATATTTACCATACCCACTCTGGTGTATCCCACCATCAACTCTTAACTTGGATTAAAGCCGGACTTTTATCTCTAGTTCCACTCTTGTCCTTCATAGCCCTTTCTCCACACACAACCAGAGTAACTTTTCTAAAACATGAATTAGAGTGTTAATTCAAATGCCATCCCCAGTGGTTTCCCATGGCACTTAGAATAAATAAACCCAATTGCAAGGCTTCTGTGACCTGGCCCAGCCTCTGCCTCAGCTCAATTGCCTCTACCTGGCTCAGTGGGCTCTGGCCATTCTGCATTTCACTTTGGGGTTCTTATATGGGCTGTTCCTTCTGCCTAGAGTGTTCTTAAATGTTCTTACCCGGACCTATGTAACACTTTCCCTTCACATTGTTCACATCTTATTCAAATATCACCTTGTCAGAGACTGTCCCTGGCCAACATGTCTAAGACAGCATCACAGCCATGCCCTTTACCATTTGTTTGTCCTACTTTATTTATTTCTTTTCCCAGCATTTGTCAAATCCCAAACTATTTTACGTATATGTTTATTTGTATATTGTTTGTCTTTTCTACAAAAATATAAGCATCTTGAGGACAGGGATTTGGGCCATCTTGTTTATCACTATATCCCTAGTGGTAAAATAGTCTGTGAAGTATAGTAGAAATACAGAGTGAGAGAATAAAAGAAAGAAATACACAATTGTGTTTCTAGCTAAGATTCTTTTCTAGCCCTTTATGCTGTGCTGACTCTCTCATGTTTGTAAATTTTTGTTGTAATAGCAAAAGATGGCAACGGCCCACAAGTCTGTCAATAGAGAACTATTAAATAAATTATAGAACATATATAGAATAGAATAGAATAAAATGTAACCATAAGAAAGAATGAGAAGAGTCATGATGCAGTATGTCTAAAACAAAGTGAAAAGACGCAAGTTGCAAAACAATGGGCTCCAGCCCACTGCCTTCCTGCCTCAAGGCCTCTGCTCATGCTGCTCCTTATGGCTACAAGGCTTTTATCCAGATCATCCAGGTTTCTCTCAAACAGAACCTCCCAGAGAATGTTCCCTAACACTGTTTAAAATATCTTCTATATCCCCTTCACCTGCTAATCTCTAGCCATGCTTTATTTATTCTGCACAGTAATTATCACCACCCAAAATTACATTTTTTTTTACCCATATGTTTATATATTTTTAAATTGTCTCTCTACTGAGAATATAAACACCATGGAGCCTGGACTTTGACTATCTTGGTCGCAGCTGCATTCCGAGGTCCTCGAACAGTGGCTGACTTAACAGAAATAAGGGAATGAGAAATAGCAAGAGAAAGCTGGATTTCCAAATCAGGTTGTGTTGTGTTCTAGGATGTATCAATACTATCATAATGTGATACCCCTCATTCCTAAACACTTTTGCGTTAGGAACTTAGTGTTTTCAGGCTGAAAGAGACCTTTGAGATGCTTTAGTCCAAGCCTTGATAGCACAGTTGAGTTGACTGAGCAGAGGGTTAGGTGATGTGTAGCAGTCCAAGTAATATGAAGGTTAAGGGTGAGAGGAGAAATTTTATACTCGTTGAGCTTTGAAACATGTTCAAAAACAAATAACCTACACAAATACATTTTGAAAAATATCAGTAAATAATTCGGATGATTATGCAAGCACAGATAATTCAAGCAAGCATAAGCACTCAGGAGGTTTTGAGGAAGCAGCAGTCACATTGGCATAGTCATTGGTTACGGAAGTTCCATGAAGGAGGACCTAAACTGGCCCTTACAGGACAGAAGGGATTTGACAATAACGAGGAGGGAGAATTTCAGGAAAGTACTGCAAGAGTGAGTGGCTGGTGAGAAGTATCGAGGTGTAGCAGAGAGACCCCAAGAAGAAAAGCCTATGGGGCTTAACAGGAAATCACTTCTCCTCAATAGATACAGTTTACTCCAGAAAGAGGAACTGGACTATCAATCTGTAAATCTTTAGAGCCTTTAATGGACAGATTTACTCTCTTAAATTTTTCCAGTTTTTTTTTTTTTTTTTTCATGTAGACAGATAATGTAAGGCAAATGGCAGTTACAGTACTTGTAAAACGCTATTTTAAAATGAGGCCAAACAAATGTAAAACATCACATTGTTTTGTAACTGGATTTGTGGAACTTTTGATAAATTTGTTTAGAACTCTAGATACCTCTTTTTGTTGATTAGTAATAATTATTGGTTACATAACATCCATAAATGTGAGAATCTTTACATGCTTTGCACATAATTCTTTTATTAATTAATTACAAGCTGACCTGCTGTAATTTAAGTCACAAACTTAATAAATAGCCAGCAAAACCAGATATCAATTTTTCATTTTTATTTCCCAATCTAAAAGCTCAGTTTCCAACAGCCTCTTTTCTTTTCTTTTAGCTGCATTAACTCTTGTACTTAATCAAATGATTTAGTCACCACTTCCTTATCTAAAGTACAGATTTTAATTCTTTTGGTTTTAAGCACTTGAACATGCCTGTCATCTAATCATTCATTATGCCTACTATCATGACTGTAGTAAGAGATTTAGGACTCACTGTATCCCCAATGTTGCTCACTCATATCCTGAATCAGAGAGAAAATTTGTAGAGAAATGAATTATACTTAAACCTTCCTAGGCACATAACTTTTTGTCAGCCATTCCCCTGCTATTTGTTGTTGTTGTTATTGCCATCAAGTCGGACCCGACTCATAGTGACCCCTCCTTGGGTTTCCGAGGCAGTATGACTACGGAAGTAGATTGCCCCATCTTCCTTACATCAAGTTTAATTTACTTACTTTGTTTTCAAGACTGTCATCCACTGCCTTGATGATTCCCTTTCCTTCATTCTTTTTTCTGTCAGTTTAACCTTTTATACTAAACCAATGATTTATTGTTTTGTCTTTTTCTCTTCTGGTCTATGTGCTTTCACAATAAGGCTTGAGGAAGATTTTGCTGTGTTATTATAAGGCAGGACTGTAAACAGAGAAAATAATGTTTTTCAGATATACTCTAGTATGATTTACAAAACGTTTAAATTGCTCGCTCTTGTTCCACTACTTAAGCTCAAGTTATATTCTTAATTAACTCACTTTTTCCTTTTTCTTAGGCTTGAGGGTCATGGGAACAAGTTTGAGCTTACTCACATCATATGCATTCTAACTTTCACAGTTATCTGGTAACCCAAACAAACGTTAGTCATTATGATAAAGGGTCTGAAGAATTGTTTGGACAACTCATGGGACTTTGGCTCAGAGAAGTTTTTCCAATAATACATTTTTTTCAAGAAAATGTCTTCCGATTAATGATTTCCTGAACTTTCACCCAGCCCCTAGCGCCTAGCACTTTGAACTCAGACTTAAGCTTCCAAAATTGTAAGAGAAACTCCTGTTTGTTCAAGTATCCCATTTGTGGTATATATTCCTGTCAGAGCAGCACTAGGTAACCAAAACAGTCAGTTTCCTTGCTGTAGAATTTAAATGTCATATGGGCAGGAATTTCCATATGTTTTATTCACTGATATATACCGAATAGGAGCTCTGGTAGCATAGTGCCTAAGGCACTTGACTGCTAACCAGAAGGCTGGTGGTTCAAACCCACCAGCCACTCCTTGGAAAGAAGGTTGGGCAATCTACTTCCGTAGTGATACTGCCTCAGAAACCCAAGGAGGGGTCCTTATGAGTCAGGTCCCACTTCAATGGCAAATAAAAACAACATATACCAAGTACCTAGAACAGAGCCTGGAACTTAGTAAAAACATTTTGGATGTTGAATGAATGAAGCAGAGAAAGATTATGCAAGTTACAGATGCTCACGGGTATTGGTGAAGTGCCAGACCTGATCCCAGGCTGTTTCTCTCCAAAACCTATACTCTAAAGCACATTGCTATACTACATAGAATTAGACAATTCCAAAGCTGTGGCTCATAATGCTGGTTTTACATCAGAATTATACGTGGTGCTTTACGAAATGCAGATGCTACTTCTTCCCACCTTTCCTTATTTACATACTCTTATTCCTCTTTAGTGGGTATGGAGTCACTGCATTTTACCTTAAAATTCCCAGGGGAACTTAATTTGCATGTAAAGTGCAGAACCAATGTTTAAAGGTTAACTCGATAAATTCTTTAGTTTTATAAATCTCAGAAAGTTATTCTGAAAGGAGTTCAGATTAAGGCTAGATGACAGAAGAGCAGATTAAAGATAACAAGACTAAAGTCTGCTTCTGAGATAAATTCGTATTCTGGCTCATGGTTGGGTTCATGATTGAGTTCATGGATCTTTTTATAAAGACTTTCCAGCTGGACCTAAAATGTTAAGTAAGACATGCCTGTGACTCATAACTAGGGAATTTCCTATAGGCCAACAAGAAACTGAAAATAATCTACATGGTTTAAAATCAGTGATTGAACCATTTAGTGATTTAGTCATCTGTCTTCATACTCTACTATTGATAATATACTATGTGTCTTTCCTACAAGGAATTCAAGAATGGTGCACCAACAAAGAAATGGTATTACTACATTAATATTACAGTAAGAAAAGTAACAATAAAAAAGAATGGTCCTATAGAAAATATGATATTTAAAATTACAATAATTTCAAGATTGTACTTCTCTTTTCAAACATTAATATCTAGCAATAACTGGATAGTCTAAATTTACCCTAGGACTGAACCTTAGGTCCTTATTTTTTTCACAGCTTTTAATTAATGAACCACTCTCTATATTGTTGTTGTTATGTGCCGTTGAGTCATCTCCTACTCACAGCGACCCCTCCTTGAGTTTACGAGGCAGTATCTCTACAGAAGTAGATTGCCCAACCTTCCTTCCAAGGAGTGGCTGGTGGGTTTGAACCGCTAACCTTCTGGTTAGCAGTCAAGTGCCTTAGGTACTATGCCACCAGAGTTCCCCCATGTTCTACTAGATGAGTACAATTTTAATAAAATACTTTTTGGTGAAACATTATCCTTTCAAGTCATGAGATAAAATTGAAAGATTCTGAGGGCAAAATATTGAATGATTCAGGAAGCATCAAAAGAAGATGGAAGGAATACACAGAGTCACTGTACCAAAAAGACCTGGTGATGTTCATCCATTTCAGGAGGTGGCATATGATCAAGATCCAATGGTACTGAAGGAAGAAGTTGAAGCTGCACTGAAGGAATTCGCAAAGAACAAGGCTCCAGGAATTGACGGAATACCCACTGAGATGTTCCAACAAACGGATACCCTGCTGGAGGCACTCACTCAGTTATGCCAAGAGATTTGGAAGAAAGCTATCTGGCCAACTGACTAGAAGAGATCCATATTTGTACCCATTCTAAAGAAAGGCGATCCCACAGAATGTGGAAATTATCAAACAATATCATTAATATCTCAAGCAAGTAAAATTTTACTGAAGATAATTCAGAAACAGTTGCAGCAGTATATTGACTGAGAACTCCCAGAAATGAAGCTGGATTCAGAAGAGGATATGGAATGAAGGATATCATTGTGGATGTCAGATGGATCTTGGCTCAAAGCAAAGAATACCAGAAAGATGTTTACTTTTGTTTTATTGACTATGAAAAAGCATTTGATTGTGTGGATCATAACAAATTATGGATAACATTGAGAAGAATGGGAATTCCAGAATACTTAATTGTACTCACAAGGAACCTGTACATAGATCAAGAGGCTGTTGATCAAACAGAACAAGGGAATAGTGTGTGGTCTAAAATCAAGAAGGGAGTGTGTCAGGGTTGTATCCTTTCACCTTACTTATTCAATCTGTATGCTGAGCAAATAATCCAAGAAGCTGGACTCTATGAAGAAGAGCATGACATCAGGATTGGAGGAAGAATCATTAACAACCTGCGATATGCTGACAGCACAACTTTGTTTGCTGAAAGTGAGGATGACTTAAAACACTTACTGAAGAATACAGTCTGCAGTATAGATTATACCTCAATATAAAGAAAACAAAAATCCTCACAACTGGACCTATAAGCAGCATCACAATAAATGGAGAAAAGATTGAAGTTGTCAAAGACTTCGCATTGCTTGGTTATACAATCGACACCAACAAAAGCAGCAGTCAGGACATCAGACAACGTACAGCACTGGGCAAATCAGCTGCAAAGGATCTTTTTCAAGTGCTGAAGAGCAAAGATATCTCCTTGAGGACTAAGTTGCACCTGACACAAGCTATGGTATTTTCAGTCACCTCATATGCATGTGAGAGCTGGACAATGAAATAAGGAAGACCAAAGAAAAGTTGATGCTTTTGAGTTGTGGTGCTGGCGAAGAATTCTGAAAGTGCCATGGACTGCTAAAAGATCTAACAAACCTGTCCTGGAGGAAGTGCAGCTAGAATGCTCCTTAGAAGTGAGAATGGCCAGAAGGATGTCATGCTTGGTAAGGTGTAGGGTCAATGAAGGAGGGGAAGGCCTTCAATGACACAGTGGCTATGGCAATGGGCTCAAGTATAGCAGGGATCGTGGAGCTGGCGCAGGACCAGGCCATGTTTCATTCTGCTGTGCATAGGGTCTCTATGAGTCGGAGATGACTTGACAGCATCTAACAACTAACAACAACATGATAGGCAGATTTCTAAGATGGCCTTCCAGATTTCCACCCCTTGATGTACACGTTGTATATAATCCCTGAGATTATGAATGTGATGAATTTCACTTCCATAATTAAGTTATATGTATGACACAGTGATACAGTGATACAGTTGGCTTAAACAAAGGGAGATTATTCTTGGTAGGCCTGACCTAATCAGGTGAGCTCTTAAAAGGGACTAGGTTCTTCCTGAAGAAGAGGAACATGAGAGGGATTCTATGGGTGAGAAATATTCCACTGACAGCTTGGAAGATGGAGAGGGCCATGTGGCAAGACTGAAAACAGTCTCTAGGAGCCAAAAGCACTTTCTGGCTGACAGCCAACAACAACAAAAACAATGAGGACATCAGTCCTAAACATACAAGAAATTCAGCCAACAACCACATGAGCTGGAAAGAGGACCCTGAGACCCAGAAAGGAAAGCATCCTAGTCAATGCCTTGATTTCTGTGAAAGTAGAAAACCTAGCTTGGTTGTGCTCAGACTTCTGACCAACAGAAACTTTGAATTAGCCAACTGATGTCATTTTAAATTGCTAAGTTTATAGCAATGTGTTCTATAGAAATAGAAAACTAATACAGAAGTCAAGTTAGTAGATGAGGTTGTCCAGGATGCTACGTACAGTAGGGTCAAAACTCAAATACCCTCAGAATATGACGTGTAGGTAATTAAATGGAAGGGCAAACCACTATGAGACTCAGGTGCAATATAACACCTGACTAATTATATCTCCATGGAGCTCTGGTGGTGTAGTGGATAAGGCATTTAGCTGCTAACCAGAAGGTTAGTGGTTCAGACTTACCAGCTGCTTCATTGGAGGAAGATGAGGCAATCTACTGCAATAAATATTTACAGCCTTGGAAACTCAATGGCTGTTGCTATGAGTCAAAAATGACTCAGTGACAGTGGGTTTGGTTTTTTGGTTTTAATTACATCTCCTGTCACTGGTCTGTCAGTTTGTCTTAGTGTGATGGCATGCACATTGCTGTGATGCTGAAAGGTATCCCAATAGAATTTTAAATACCAGCAGGGTCACCCATGGTGGACAGATTTCAGAAGAGCTTCCAAACTAAGAAGAAGGGAGTGGCAGTCTACTTCTGAAACAACCAGCCACTGAAAACCTTATGAATAGCAGTGGAACATTGTCTGACACAATGTCTGAGTGCAAACCCCTCAGATTGGAAGGCACTCAGAATATAACTGGGGAAGGGTTACCTTCCTCAAAGCAGAGTCGAACTTAATAACATGGATAGAGTAAAGCTTTTTGAACCTTCTTTTGCTGATGTGGCATGACTCAAAATTATAGGAGGAAGCTGTAAATATCCATTAATTATCAGAACCTGGAATGTATGAAATATGAATCTAGGAAAATTGGACATTGTATTAAAATATGATGGAACACATAAAGATCATATCCTAGGCATTAGTGAGCTAAAATTGGCTGATATTGGAAATTTTGAATTAGACAATCATATGGCCTACTATGCATTACTACTGTACATTTCAAGATCAATCCTGAAAGACAAGGCTGTCAGTGATAGGATGATATCCATATGCCTACTAGGAGCTCTGGTAGCATAGTGGCTAAGACACTTGCCTGCTAACCAGACGGCTGGCGGTTCAAACCCACCAGCCACTCCTCGGAAGGAAGGTTGGGCAATCCTACTTCCGTAGTGATACTGCCTTGGAAACCCAAGGAGGGGTTGCTATGAGTCGGGGCCAACTCGACGGCACATAACAACAACAACATAACAACAAGAAAGACTAGTTAATACTACTATTATTCAAATTTATGCAGCAACAACTAAAGCTGAAGGTGAAGAAACTGAACATTTTTACCAACTTCTGCAGTATGAAATTAATCAAACATTCAATCAAGATGCATTGATATTTGCTGATAATTGGAATATGAAAGTTAGAAACAAAGAGGTAAGATCAGTAGTTGGAAAATATGGCCTTGGTGATAGAAAAAGCTGGCGGTTCAAACCCACCAGCCATTCCTCAGAAGGAAGTTTGGGCAATCTACTTCTGTACTGATACCACCTTGGAAATCCAAGGAGGGGTCGCTATGAGTTGGATCTGACTTGACGGCAGTGTGCAGAGACCACATTATAGAAATTTGCATGACCGGTTACTTATTCATTGCAAATACTTTTTTCAATACCATAAACAGCAACTATATATGTAAACCTCACCAAATGGAATACACAGGAATCAAATTGACTACATCTGTGGAAGGAGGTGATGGAGAAGCTCAATATCATCAGTCAGAGAAAATCCAGAGGCCAACTGGAACAGATCATTAATGTCTCCTATGCAAGTTCAAGGTGAAGCTGAATAAAATTAATACAAGTCCACAAGAGCCAAAATATGACCTTGATTGTATCCCATCTGAATTTACAGACCATATCAAGGATATATTTGATGTACTGAACACCAATGACTGAAGACCAGACGAGTTGTGAGACCACATCAAGAGCATCATACTTGAACAAATTAAAAGGTCATTCAAAAGACTGGCAAGAAAGAAAAGACCAGAATGGATGTCAGAAGAGACTCTGAAACTTGCTTTTGATGGAGAGTAGCTAAAGCTAATGGAAGAAATGATGAAGTAAAAGAGCTGAACAGGAGATTTTGAAGGGCAGCTTGAGAAGATAAAGTACTATACTGAAATATGCAAAGAGTCCACCAAGCTGAAAGAACTTCAGAAAAAGTTAAGCCTCAAGGTGCAATATTGAAGGATTCTATGGGCAAAATATTGAATGATTCAAGAAGCATCAAAAGAAGATGGAAGGAATACAGAGTCACTGTACCAAAAAGAATTGGTTGATGTTCAACCGTTTCAGGAGATAGCATGTGATTGAGAACTGATGATATTAAAGGAAGATGTCCAAGCTGCAATGAAGGAATTGGAAAAAAAAAAAAAAAAAAAAGGCTCCAGGAATTGACCAAGTACCAATTGAGATGTTTCAACAAATGGATGCAACCCTAGAAACACTAACTCATCTTTGTCAAGAAATTTGGAAGACATGACTTCTGGTAAGATGGAGAAATAAGGAGACAAGCTACACAGACCCTCTTTAACAAAGAAAAGAGAAACCAATTGATCAAGATACTGAAGATAATCCTGGGGCCCTGAGCTTTGAAAGGAAGTACACAGAAGTGGATTAGGTACCAACTAGTGGGAAAAACCTGAACGAAAACAGTGAGTACAGAGACGGTTGGAGCAGTGGACTGTCAGCTACTCTGACGGGACCTACATTCTGAATATTTCAGAAATTGAGAGAATTTGTTAAAACCAGACCAACCTTACAAGAGATGCTACAGGGAGTCTTTTGGACAGAGAAGCAACAACAGCAAACAACAACTGACCATTAACATGCATGATGTCATAACCTAGAAACCAACCCAGCTATGGAAGTATCCAAAGTAAACCAGTCTACAAGATTGTAAACAGGGAAACAGAGACATCAATTGACACATTAGGACAACTACAAAACAAAAAGAGGGAAAAAAATGTGTAGTTATAGAACGTCTAACTTGTAGGGAAGTCAAGACTACAAGATAGAATGGACTGTTCTAAACTTGGGAAGAAAACTATAAATCACAGGGTAACCTCAAAGAAAAATGATAAATCTTCACATCAAAATAAAAAAGCGGACCAGCACAAATATTTAGCAAATACTAAAACAATAGCAATGAAGGAAGTAATAACATGATTCATATACAAAATGAGCTCAGCACAGAAATTATATGGAACAAAGAAATCAACTCCATGAAAAAGCACATAACAAAAACGACAGCAACAAATTCATACTTGTCCATAATTACATATCTGGCAAGGAACTTATCTCTAAGATTCATAGAAAATTCCAATGCCTCAACACAAAAGGAATTAACAATCCAATTGAAAAATGGGCAGAAGACATGAATAGACACTTCAAGGAGGATATTCAGGCAACCAGCAAATACATGAAGAAATGCTCACAATCATTGACCATCAGAGAGATGCAAATCAAAACAACAATGAGATGCCATTTCACCCCGGCACTGATGGCAAGGTTCAGTGAGACAGAAAATAACAAATGCTGGCGGGGATCTGGAGAGATTGGGACTCTCATACACTACTGGTGGGACTATGGTGTGATACAACCACCGTGGAAAACAGTATGGCGATTCCTTAGTAGGCTGGAATTGAAGATACCACTTGACCCCAAAATCCCATTACTAGATATGTATCCTAGAGAGGTGAGAACCAGGACAGGAACAGATATATGCATACCCATGTTCATTGCAGCACTATTTACAATAGCAAAAAGATGGAAATGACCTATGTGCCCATCAATGGAAGAGTGGATGACCAAACTGTGGTTCATACACACAATGGAATGCTATGCAGCACTAAAGAATAATGTAGAGTCTGAAAAACACTGCATAATATGGATGAACTTGGAGGACGTTATGCTGAGTGAAATAAGTTAATCACAGAAGGACAAATATAGGACTAGTTTGTTGTTGTGGAGGATCAAGGAAGGGTTTATATATGAAAGGAAACTTTCTTTGTTGGTTGCCAGGGGCCGGAGGGAGGACAGGAACATTGAAAAAAAAATGCATTGACCCATGTCACTTTAGTTTTGTGTATTTCACTGTACATAAATTATATTTCAATAAAACATATTTTTTAAAAAATTTGGAAGACAGTTATCAGGCCAACCATTTGGGAGTGATCCATATTTGTGCCCATTCCAAAGAAAGGTGATCCAACAGAATGCAGGAATTATTGAACAATATCATTAGTATCACATGCAAGTAAAATTTTGCTGAAGATAATTCAAAAACTATTGCAGCACTTTATTGACAGAGAACTGCCAGAAATTGAAGCTGGATTCAGAAGAGGTTATGGAATGTGGGATATCAAAGCTGATGTCAAATGGATCTTGGTTGAAAGCAGAGAACCCAGAAAGACATTTACCTCTGTTTTACTGACTTCACAAAGGCATTCGACTGTGTGAATCATGACAAATTATAACATTGTGAAGAGTGGAAATTCCAGAGCACTTCATTGTGTTCATGTGGAACCTGTATATAGACCAAGAGGCGGATATTTGAACAGAACAAGGAGATACTGTGTAGTTTAAAATCAGGAAAATTGTGTGTTAAGGTTGTAGAATTTCACCATACTTACTCAATCTGAATTCTGAACAAGTAATCTGAGAAGCTGGGCTGATAAAGAGTGTGGCAGCAGAATTGGAGGAAGGCTTATTAACAACCTGCAATATGCAGATGATACAAACTTGCTTTCTGAAAGTGAAGATGACTTGAAGCACTGGCTGATGAAAAATCAGAGTCTTCAGTCTGAATTACACTTATTATTAGTAATATTGATGACTGTACTAATCTATCCTTCAAAGTATATGACAGAAGTGTCCAAGTAAACTGTGCTCAGCAATAGCACATATTAGAATATTTCTAGATAAAATTTAAAGGCCACTAAAATGGAGGTTAGAATGTCCATAATGCTCTGTTGCTATCTAGGGCTAAACCATTGAAAAAAATGCTTCAGTGATCCCTGCTAGAAATTGAGGGGTATAGGCTAGATCATCTCTAAAATTTCTTTAGTTCTAAGATTCTTTTTTTCTTTCATTTTTCTAAGCACTTTGAAGAAGTACTATCCGTTCATTCTTAATTGTTGTTGTTATTTGCCATCGAGTCGCCCCGACTCCTAAACAGAGGATAGAGGAATAAACATTGTAGCTTACTTCGGGAATTTCTTTTCATAGTTGTTGTTGGTGTTACTTGCCATCGAGTGGATTCTGATGCATAGCGACCTCATGTGTGCAGAGTAGAACTGCTCATAGATTCTCAAGGCTGTGAACTTTCTGAAGCAGCTCACCAGGCCTGGTTCCTGAGGTACTGGTGGGTGGCTTTGAACTTTAAACCTTTCAAGCACTTAACCATTTAAGCCACCCACAGATTCCTTCTCATAGAGCAGTTATATACACTTGATTAGTCGGCATAGCTAAGTTATACTGTAGTAACACAGTGCTCAGTGATTTAGAACACAAAAGTTTATTTTAGACTTGGGATACTTAGATAAGTAGGGAACTCTGTCATTGTAATTATACAGGGACATAGGATGGCAAACAGCCAAGAAATTCAAGTTTACCTATCACTGTGCCATAGGGAATAAGGACATATGGTGACTGCAACACTGGCTCTTAAAGTTTCTGCTTATATTCCTTTGACCAAAGCAAGCCACATGGTTACTCCTAACATGGAGACAAGAGGCAGAAAAATACAATTCAGCAGAGGACTGAATGGAAATATTTGTGGAACGATCCTAATGGTTATCACAAAATGAATACAGTGTGGAACGTGAATCTAATCATAGCCTGATCGTACTTGAAATCGTATAGTGCTTTTTTTATGACCCTTAGAGTAAATATATCATCTTTAACATGATTTACAAGGCTCTGCCTGGCCTGGTACTTATGCACCTTCACAGCCTGATTTTGTGACTTTTTCCCCTTCCTTTTCTTTATTACAGTCATGTTAGTCAATTCTCAGTTTCCTTAATATAGCCTTCTGTCTGTACACTGATGGTTAATGTACCCTAACTCTCCATATCGTCTCTGTCATCTAGTGCTGCTATAACAGAAATACCACAAGTGCAGGGCTTGAACAAACAGAAATTTATTCTCTCACAGTTTAGGAAGCTAGAAGTCTGAATTCAGGATTTCAGCTCTAAGGGAAGACTTTCTCTCTCTGTCATCTCTGGGGGAAGATCCTTGCTGCCTTTCAACATCTGTGGACCCAGTGTTTCTTAAAGATCTCCACACGTCTTGCCATCAATCTTCCCCTGGGTCTAGGAGGTTTTCAGCACAGGGACCCTCAGTCCAAAGGACCTGCTCCACTCCTGGTTCTTCTTTCTTTCTCTGTTCACTTCTCTCTCTTTTTATCTCCTGTAAGATAAAAGATGACAAAAGGTGATACAGGCCACACCCAAGGGAAACTCCCCCTACATCTAATCAGGGCTGTGACCTGACTAGGAGAGTTGCATCTCACCCTAAACTCATTACAACTAATTGGCTGCTCATAGCAGATCACAGCATGGGGAATGACTACATCATTACACAACTACCAAGCTATATCATTACATAGTTGCCAAACCACTGAGAATTATGGCCCAGCCAAGTCAGCGCGTATTCTTTGGGACACAATTCAGTCTATGGCAATATAACTAAACCCTATGCAACTCCCATCTCAGTGGCTGCAACAAGTGGCTCAAGCATGGCAGTGATTGTGAGGATGGCACAGAAATGGACAGTGTTTCATTCTGTGTACAAGGGATCGCTATGAGTTGGAACCAACTCAACCACACCTAACAACAACAACTACTCTAGGTAAACTGTCCCTAACTTTCCAATAAATGTCCCTTATTACGTGTTTTCATAGCACGTGACGCTTTTCCTTTGCAGCATTCTATACACATAAAGTTAATTACTTATTTGTAATTACTAGCTTAAAATCTGTCTTTCCCACTAGTCTGATTGAAATATCTATAACAATATGCACTGTTTCTTTTACTCGCCACCTCTCATTCAATATCTGACAGGTAATAAAACACTCAATTTTTCTGGGGGGGGGGACCAAATTTGAATAGAGATCGATGCCCAAAAGTTGTATGACCACACTTCACAGGAAGAGCAGGCAGCTTTACCAGCAGAATTGTTAGGGAAGGGACCTACGCTGGTACCACTTGTACAAAAAGATGCACCTGTTAGTCATATGCTTCATTCTCAAAAGTACATCTCACCATCAGAATATATTCGTGGATAGTTCTAGTTGTGGGATTCTGAATCTCACTTTCCTCATTTATAAAAATGGGATTTTAAACAAGAATATAGCAAAAGCTTTATTTCTCTCTCTTTCTTTTTAAGAATCTAGGATTTCTTTCTAGATAAAAGGACTTACCATGTAACAGATGAATCAGAAAAACATAAAATATGCTTTGAGGAGTCTTAATGAAGAGCAAGACCAAAAAGGGGAAAGGTTCAAATTAGGACAGCTGGAAGAGGGAAGAAAGGAATGGTAAGAAAAAGGTGGAGATGGGCTGCAGATATCAGTAGACTGACTTGTGCTGTGTGAGGATACGGAATAAATAGGTAATTAGAACATGACTTTCTCGGGAAAGCAATCCCAGAACCCTCCTGTCTCTGCTCCATCTCCTAGTATTGGCCCCTAAAAAACCTTTTGAAATACTCTTATTGTGGTATCATAACTTTTTTAGTGTCTGTCTTCTTCCTCCCTACTGTGTTATGAGGGCAGGAACTATGTCTTTCTCATTTAGTCATTCTTTGTCTTTCTTGTCCAGTGCCTGAATATCAGTGTTCAACAATTTTTTTCACATGAAAGAACTAGTGAAATATGGTGTTTTTTTTCAAAATGGATGGAAGGGTACTAAGTCTACTTGTTAGGGAAAGAAGGTTATCCCACAGAATGTTGAAATTATTGAACAATATCATTAATATAATATCGCATGCAAGTAAAATCTTACTGGAGATAATTCAAAAACGGTTACAGCAGTATATTGATAGAGAACTTCCAGAGTTGCAGACCTAATTCAGAAGAATTAGGCACTATGCTACCAGAGCTCCTAGAAAGATGTTTACTTCTGTTTTATTGACTATGCAGAAGCCTTTGATCGTGTGGATCATAACAAATATGGATAACACCGAGAAGAATGGGAATTCCAGAACACTTAATTGTACTCACGAGAAACCTTACATAGATCCAGACGCTGTCATTCAAACAGAACAAGGGGACATGGCATAGTTTAAAATCAAGGAGGGAATGTGTCACAGCTGTGTCCTTTCCCCATACTTATTCAATCTGTATGGTGAGCAAATAATCCATGAAGCTGGACTACGTGAGGAAGAATGTGGCATCAAGATTGGAGGCAGAATCATTAACAACCTGTGATACACTGATGACACAACTTTGCTTGCTGAAAGTGAGGATGACTTGAAGCACTTACTGATGAGGAATGAAGAATGCAATCTGCAGTATGGATTGCATCTCAATACAAAGAAAATTAAAATCCTCACAACTGGACCTATAAGCAGCATCATGATAAATGGAGAAAAGTTTGAAGTTGTGAGAGACTTCACATTGCTTGGTTCTACAATCGATGCCAATGGAAGCAGCAGTCAGGACATCAGACAATGTATAGCACTGGGCAAGTTGGCTGCAAAAGAACTCTTTCAAGTGCCGAGAAGCAAAGATGTCTTCTTGAGGACTACGGTGTACCTAACACAAGCCATGATATTTTCAATCACCTCATATGCAGTGAGAACTGGACAATGAATAAGGAAGACTGAAGAAGAATTGATGCTTTTGAGATGTGGTGCTGGTGATGCCCAGAGTACCATGGACTGCTAAAACTAACAAATCTGTCCTGGAGAAAGTACAGCCAGAAAGCTCCTTGGAAGAGAGAATGGCCAAACTTTGTCTCACCTACTTGGGTCATCCCCCTTCTACTAAGGCATCTAGGAGCTCTGGTAGCATAGTGCCTAAGGCACTTGACTACTAACCAGAAGGCTGGTGGTTCAAACCCACCAGCCAGTCCTCGGAAGGAAGATGGGGCAATCTACTTCCATAGTGATACTGCCTTTGAAACCCAAGGAGGGGTCGCTATGAGTCGGGTCCGACTCGATGGCACATAACAATAACAACAACAACAACAACAACAAACATCATTCTGTTGTTCTCTGCTTTGAACCAAGATCCACAATACTATCCCTTGTTCCACATCCTCTTCTGAATTAGGCTTGCACCTCTGGAAGTTCTCTGTCAATATACTGCTGCAACTGTTTTTTGAATCATCTCCAGTAAGATTTTACTTGCATGTGATATTATATTAATGATATTGTTCAATAATTTCAACATTATGGGGGATAACCTTTCTTTGGAATGGGTATGTGTTACATTGGGTTCTCTAGAAAAACACAAAAACAAGAAAAGCGTATATATATATAGAGAAAAAAAAATATTTATCTTAGGAAAATGGCTCACAAACGTATAGAAGCCGGCAACTCCGAGGTCCCTGAAGGAAAAGTTGGGCTGGCAGCAGCCTTAGTTAACGCAAGTGCAGGGGGCCGAGAAATTCAAGGCTGGCAGGCAGTACACTGATTGTTGACTCCAACAAAAGACAAATCCAACATCTCCAGGACGAGCGGTGGGCTGCTCACTCATGGAAGTTTGTAGTCCGCACACCAGAATTCCAATCCCTCAAAGAATGTGTCTCTTCCCAGGATGTCCCTGGTTATCCTGGAAGCAGGCCACACCCCTAGGGAAACTCCCCTTGGGCAGATTGGCCACTCAGAACACAGTCATCCGATCCCGTCATGGAAACAACCACACAGAACTGGGGTCCAGCCAAGTTGACACACAGCTCCAACTATCACAGGGTACAAAAATGGATCTCTTCCAGTCAGTTGGCCAGGTAGCTGTCTCCCAAATCTCTTGGCATAGCCAAGTGAGTGCCTCCAGTGGGGCATCCGTTTGTTGAAACATCTCAACGAGCATTCCATCAGTTGCTGGAGCCTTGTTCTTTGGCAATTCCTTCAGTGCAGCTT
>NW_006922017.1:579993-591731 GCF_000298275.1 Orycteropus afer afer | reverse complement strand
AGTCTGATTCCTGTGTATCTCATCTGGCGAGGTCCACACATATAGCTGTCATTTGTGTTGCTGAAAAAAGGTATTTGCAATAAATAAGTTACTGGTCTTACAAAATTCTATCATGTGATCTCCAGCATTATTTCTGTTACCAAGGCCAAATTTTCCAACTAACAATGATTCTTCTTTGTTTCCAACTTTTGCATTCCATTCATCAGTGATAATTAACACATCCTGACTACATGTTCGGTCAATTTCAGACTGCAGAAGTTGATAAAAATCTTCAATTTCCTCATCTTTGGCTTCAGTGGTTGGTGCATAAATTTGAATAATAGTCGTATTAACAGGTCTTCCTTGTAGGTGTATGGATATAATCCTATTACTGACTGCATTGTACTTCAGGACAGATCTTGAAACATCCTTTGTGATGATGAATGCCATGCCATTCTTCTTGAAACTGTCATTCCCAGCATAGTAGATCATATGGTTGTCTGATTCAAAATGTCCAAAACCAGTCCACTTCACCTCACTAATGCCTAGTATATCAATGTTTGTGTGTTCCATTTCATTTTTGACAACTTCCAGTTTTCTTAGGTTCATACTTCATACATTCCATGTTCCAATTATTAATGGATATTTGCAGCTGTTTCTCCTCAATTTGAGTCTTGTCATGTCAGCAAATGGAGGTCTTGAAAGCTTTACTTTATCCGTATCAGTAAAGTTGGTTCTACTCTGATGATGCCATTCTTTCCTAGTCGTATTTTGAAAGGCTTCCGATCTAAGTGGCTTGTCCTCCTATACTGTATCAGACAGTGTTTCTGGACTACTCATATATTTGCCTAGTATTGTAACAGACAGTGTTTCTCTTCAATTCATAAGGTTTTTCCTGGCCAATTCTTTGAGAAGTGGGTGGCCTCTTCCTTCTTCCTAGTCTGTCTCAATTTGCAAGCCACACCAAAACCTGTGCACCATGTGCAACCCTGCTGGCGTTGGAAACCCCAGTGGCACAGCCTCAAGCCTCACAGCAGCACGCCACCACAGTATGACAAACCAACAGACAAGTTTGTCTCCCTTAGCGGTTTGAAACCACTGCAACCTCCCCTTACCTGGATCCTTGCCACTTGCTCTCCCTGTCTTGGATGCCCTGGCTTTCCTTTCCTTTCCCTTCCACTTTTCCTGCCACTTGGGGGTTGGGGCCTGGGTCCCTCCCCTTACCTGGATCCTTGCCACTTGCTCTCCCTGTCTTGGATGCCCTGGCTTTCCTTTCCTTTCCCTTCCACTTTTCCTGCCACTTGGGGGTTGGGGCCTGGGTCCCTCCCCTTACCTGGATCCTTGCCACTTGCTCTCCCTGTCTTGGATGCCCTGGCTTTCCTTTCCTTTCCCTTCCACTTTTCCTGCCACTTGGGGGTTGGGGCCTGGGTCCCTCCCCTTACCTGGATCCTTCTACTCCTTGCTCACTCTCTCCTGAATGCCCTGGCTTTCCTATCCCTTTCCCTCTGCTTTTCCTGCCTCTTGGAGTTGGGCCTGGGTCCCCCCCCCCCTTACCTGGATCTCTCTGCTGCTTGCTCCATCTCTATTGTACATGTAGAAATTGTTCAACTGGTGCATATTCTGCTGTGTATATTCTTAACAACAACACTAACAAAAATAAATTATAAAAGAGAGAGAGTGAAAGATAGAGTCCTGGATATTTTCAAGGTTCTGTGGGCCTTGGCCACCCACTCAGAGGGAGAAAAGCCTCATTAAGATGAAGAGACTTTGGACAAACCCTTCCATCCCTCACCATCCCCAAATTACTGCTACCTTCTCCCTAATTAAGGAGCTCTTGTGGCATAGTATGTAAAGCATTTGGTTGCTAACTGGAAGGTTAGAAGTTCAAACCCACCAGCTGCTCCGTGTGAGGAGGATGAGGCAGTTAATTTCCGTAAAGATTTACAGCCTTGGGAATCCAAGGCTGTAAACCCAAGGGGTCACTATGAGTCAGAATTGACTCGATGGCAGTGGGTTTTTCCCCCCAATTAAATAAGATTTATTTATGTGACCTGTTGAGCAAACTTTGAATAATTTTTAAGTTTCTGTCTGATTGCCCTTCCTAAAACACATCATTTTGCCGATTGCCAAAGTTCTTTAAAATAGGAAAAAGCTCTTTCATTCCTTAATCAATGATAAATTATTTAAATGCAAATGTGTATGAATGAAGTTAATATTTCAGGATACAGAATTTCTTTTAATATGTGATCAATCCATCTAAAAGTGCAAATGACATCCAACCTTTCCTGGCTTAACAGGGAAACAGGACCAGGGCTTCCGGAAACATGATTCAGAAAACCAATTTCCTAAATTTTACTGTTTCGCAATGCACTCTAAGTGTTGGAGGAGAGAGCAGTTTTGCTTTCTGTCGGTGAGCAATTGGCTTGAATCACTTGCAGGAAATAATTTACCTGTTTATAGGTAGCCCGATAGGATCTTCCAGAAGGAGACCACTAATGGCAGTTTGCAGAGTTTTTTGCACTTTGCTGGCATCTGATTGCTGATTCAACGGTTATAATCTAGTGTTTGTTAACGTTTTTTTAAGAAGTCAGTGCAAAAATTTTCCTCCAGTTCCCTAGTAAAGTGAAAATTACATATCAAGTGTAAACCAGATTTTAAAGAGATTTGTGTAAAATACTCATTTTTCCCCCATTTGCTAACAAAGCCATAACATTTAGCCAGTAAGTGCAAAATAAAAAAAAAGTGATCACTTTTCACTGTGTTTCTTCAGGCATATGCTCAATCTTATTAAATTCTTCTAATAAATAGTTTGGATGTCTATCTTTTCTTTACTGAATAGTGAGATTCTTATTTGACTTGCCAGAAAAAATGAAAAATGGAATGGTAGCAATGCAGATAAAAAATATTTCTTGACCATTAACTTAGCAGCTAGGTGCTATAGTGTGCTTTAATTTTAAATGTCTTTATTCAAAAGTATGCCCAGGAAAAAAAAAAAAAAAAACCTTATTATTTCCTTTTTCAACTCATTTTAGTTTTTAGACAAATGGAATTTCATTCTATTTCATCTGTAGTGAATAACGAATGGTTACAAAATATTCTGACCAAAGTTTCTTGAACTTTAAATCTATTTAAAAGAAAAATAAGAAATATGTTATGTAGTACAATATTCAAGGTGTTTTCTAACACATACAGTGAGGAAATTTGTGCTAAAACGTTGTATTTGGCTTTGTGTTGGTTTCATAAGACTGCAATTACAAAGTACCACAAATTGAGTGGCTTATAAGCTGTGGTGTCACTGTGGGGGTGGGGAGATGCAGACCATACCCTCTGACACTGTCAGAGGGGATGACACCAAAATGACCCCAGGGTCCGTGGCAGTGGCGGGTAGGCTAGCATTGCAGGTAGAGGTGCTGTGCCAAGGCAGTGACATCATCCAGTGTGGTAACTCATCACCAGCACCCCCACATTCATCATTCACCAGTCAGGAGGCAGATGAGGACACTCTCTGCCTTGGCCAATGGGAGAGCGGAGGAGCCGCAGGGAGCTGTGAGGCATGGCCAGGAGGAGCAAGCTGCTTCTCCCTCTTGGGGGGTGGGTTCCCAGCCAGCCCCATGAGGCAGGGATGGGGGACACCATGGTTTTCCACACTGGGTGACACCAACCCTAGTGACATCACTGTTTATAAGAATAGAAATATATTTTCTACTACTTTTGGAGGCTAGAAGTCCAAAATTAGGATGTTGGCCATATTAATTCCTTGAAAGTTACTGAGAGAATCTATTCCATGCATCTTTCCTAGATTCTGGTGACAACCAGAGATCCTTGGTGTTTCTTGGCTTGCAGATCCCTTCAGTCTCTGACTCTACCTTTACATGGATCTCTGTTCTTCTGTGTATCACTCTGGATCTCTTCCTTTTTATAAGGACATCAATATTGGATTAGGACCTACCTTACTACAGTATGAACTCATGTTAACTAATAACATCTTCAAAGACCCTATTTCCAAACATGACCACATTTACAGGTACCAAGGGTTAGAACTTCACGTATCTTTTGGGGGGCTCACAGTTCAATCCATAATAGGTTACTATGAGGGAAAATTAGGTATTTAGCCTAATAGTGTGAATCTTTTTTGATGCCTTTATTTCTCATTCCCTTTTCCTTAATCTTTTTCCCCCTGTAACATACTATCCCAATTTTACTTGCATGCACTTCTGTAGCCAGAATAAGATTTTACAGTCTCATTTATCCAGTGATTCCCTTCTTCTTCAGCCTCCATGTTTCTTTCCTGCCTTGCATAGTATGACCACATTTCATTAGCATCCCTTGAAGACAAATGTTGAGACAAAAGGGATGAGGAGAACCTGTCTGTGAGAATCCGAACTCAGTTACTAATGGATCCCCCTCCAACCTGTCTACCACCTTGACCCCCAGATGGATATTCTTCATACTTATACACAAAATAAGAACCCAGAGCTTTATCTGATGTTACCCTTGTCTTCTAATTCCACCATGATTTTCATGGAACTTTATTTATATCTTACTTCGTCATCTTGCCATTGCCAGGTGGGTGGATTTTCCTTACATTTTGGCCTGACTCCAAGGTATATACAAGACCAGGCAAGACCTGAGAAAGCAAAGATATTTTGCACATTTTCTCCACTCTGCTTTAATTAGTTTGAAAGTCTAATAATCCCAGCTTGAAATCCCAACTTCACCTGCTTGTGGCTATTTGAATTGATACCTAACATCTGCTAATCTCATGTCTTCATGGGTACAAAGAGCAGGAAAAGGTACATTTGACTTGGAAGCACAGGGTAGAGTGAACTATCTAGCTTTGGACCTACATGAGATTGTTGTTTTGAGAATTCTGTGCAATCTTATATATAAAACACAGAGAGAGCCTGGCTTTGTTGCACACCTATGGTAGACAAATCCAGGTGAACCTGGAAGTCATTATCCTACCATTGGTAGTTTAATGAGCCTGAGTTAGCTCAAAGAAAAGAACAGACTGATCTTCAACTGCCTCCTTTCATTGCATAGATGTCTACTGTCCCCACCCCCATCCCCCTATAAAGAAGTAGAACAATACAGGGGCAAGTTCTCACCCTTCTGGGGGGGTGCATGTAGTCCATATATGCAACTATATATAGTTAGCACTCTCCTATTTTCTTGCTTTTAAGTTTTCCCTCAATTCATCCCATTTTATATTTGGAACAGAATCAACTCAATGACAATAGATATTTTTATGACCCCATTGCATGACACCCCCCCCCCAAAAAAAAAAAAATCCACTGCCATCAAGTCGATTCAGACTCATAAAAACTCTATAGGTCAGAATAGAACTGCCCCACAGGATTTCCAAGGCTATAAATCTTTATAGAAGCAGACTACCACAATTTTCTCCCACAGAGTGGCTGGTTGGTTCAAACCACCAAACTTTTGGTTAGCAGGTGAATGTTTTAACCACTGCATCAACAGAGCTCCTTATTACATGACAGTATGAGACCAAGAAGAGACACATACCACTCACTAATGTATTGGATGTTTTGGGAAGGGAGAGAGTTTAACTTGTCTACCCACGGTAGGAAACAACCCTCCTAGGAGTGGTGACCAGTCACCTGAAAGACTGGGCCCCAACTCTGCTAGTCCATGATCCAGAGATGCTTGCTCCAGGTCCCAGGAATTGGGGATATCAGAAGACTCTTTCAAAGACACCAAAGCCCTCAAACCCACAGGTCACGGGAAAGAAGTAGATTTGCCTCAAAAAGAAAACTCTGGAGTGTGAGACTACTAGTGGCCTGAATTTTGTAAAATCCTGAGGCTCCTCTCCCAGACATTGTTTTAACAAGCCTGGGGAGGAGGAGGCCCCAACATCTCTTTTGAATAATGTCCCCCACAACTGTGATGTGCGCTCCTGGATAAGGATTGCTGTGATAACCCATCTCTAAGATGTGTTTAGCTCTAGAGGTAAACTTAAATATTAACATAAGGGCTCTCTCACTTATTTTGTTGGAGAAATTGTATAAAATCTGTTTATATTTCCTCTAACTTACCTTCACCCCAAGTGTCTTTCACCTTTTATCACTTATTATAATACTTAATACCCTGTGTGACAACCGGGTTAGATAGGTGGTCTCTGGCAACCATAAGATGTTGATGCAATTTCTGTTTGTCACATTCGATAAATTTTGAGGAATTTTCTTTGAGTTTCCATATAGAAACCACTACACTGTCTTTTACAATTCTGCTTTCTCAAATCTGTAGCTCATTTATAATTTGCTGTCTGACTTACAACCTGCTTTCAGACAGTTTTCTGGCCCATTATTATAGTAACAGAGATAGCCCTCATCCTGAAGGAGCTCAGAAGAAATGAAGGCAGGAAGCCTGAGGAGTTGGAGCCTCGAGAGAAGAAAGGAAAATCTGAAGTAATGGTTCCCGTCAGCTCTTTCCCTGAAAGAAAAATCTTTATGTTTGAAATATCTCAGGGCTGCCTGTGCCAAGAGTGATGAAATCTTTTGGCAATTACTGTGATCTTCAGACCAGTTGACCTTTTTACGGTATCTTGGTGATAATTATTAAATGAAGCCAAGATAATGTTTTTTGACCAGCTGTCTCTAACTGCTGTGTGCTTTCATGTAGTGCTGTGGCACCTTGGGTGTCTTTGGGCTGCTGGTGAGACAGCCAAATCCTGACTCACTGCAGTCATACTCCATCCCTCTTTTGCCTGGCTGAGAAAACTGTTAGGCTCTCTCTTCATTTGTCAAATGTAAGGATACTGTGTACTCCCCGAAATTTACTGCTGAGCTATAGTGCATGAACTCAGGTAAAGACTTAATGGGAAGAAAAGTAGAAATGTATCAATTTAAATGGGGAAAATAGTATATAAAAGCAAAATTAAGTAGAATAATTACTAGAGAGATTAGAAAATAAAATGTTTTCTTAAATTCATTGACTATCGTCAGTCAAAACAAGGCTAGGAACTGACTGTGGAATAGACCATCAATTGCTTATATGTAAATTCAAGTTGAAGCCGAAGAAAATTAAAACAAGTCCATGATAGCCACAATATGATCTTGATTATGTTGTTGTTGTTATGTGCCGTGGAGTCGCACCCGACTCCTCCTTGGGTTTCCAAGGCAGTATCACTACGGAAGTAGATTGCCCAACCTTCCTTCCAAAGAGTGGCTGGTGGGTTTGAACCCCCAGCCTTCTGCTTAACAGTCAAGTGCCTTAGGCACAATGCTACCAGAGTTCTTGATCTTGATTATACCCCACCTGAATTTAGAGACCATCTGAAGAATATATTTGAGGCATCAAACAACAGTGACTAGAGACCAGACAAGTTGTGGGATGACATGAAGTACATTACACATGAAGCAAGCAAAAGATCATTCAAACACTGGAAAGAAACAAAAGACCAAAGTGGATGACAGAAGAGACTCTGAAACTTGTTCTTGAACAGAGAGTAGCTAAAGTGAATGGAAGAAATGATGAAGTAAACAAACTAAACAGATTTCAAGGGCAGCTTGAGAAGACAAAATATTATGATGAAGGATGCAAAGACCTGGAGTTAGGAAACCAAAAGGAAAGAACACTCTTGGAATTTCTCAAGCTGAAAGAACTTAAGAAAAACTTCAATCCTTGAGTTGCAATATTGAAGAACTCTATGAGCAAAATAATGAATGATGCAGGAAGCATCAAAAAAAAAAAAAAAGATGGAAGGAATACACAAAGTCACTATACCAAAAAGAATTGGTCAACGTTCACCCATTGTACAAAACGTTCAGCCATTGTATGCACCCCACAACTGAGTGGAGAGTAGCTAAAGCATATGATCAAGAACCAATGATATTGAAGGGAGAAGCCCAAGCTGCACTGAAGGAATTGGAGAAAAACAAGGCTCCAGGAATTGACAGAATATGCATTGAGGGGGATGCAGCATTGGAAGCACTCACTCATTTTTGCCACGAAATTTGGAAGACAGCTACCTGGACAACTGCCTGAAAGAGATCATATTTGTGCCCATTCCAAAGACAGGTGATCCAACAGAATGTGGAAATTATGGAACAGTATCATTAATGTAGGGAGCTCGGGTGGTATAGTGCCTAAGGCATTTCACTGCTAACCAGGAGGCTGGTGGTTCAAACTCCCCAGCCACTCCTCGGAATGAAGGCTGAGCAATCTACTTCTGTAGTGATACGGCCTCAGAAACCCAAGGGGGGATGTCACTATGAGTCGGATCCGACTCTACAGCAGTGAGTTTGGCTTGGTTTTGGTTTATCGTTAATATAACATGCAAGTAAAATTTTGCTGAAAATAATTCAAAAATGGTTGCAGCAATATATTGCCAAGGAACTGCCAGAAATTCAACCTGGATTCAGGAGAGGGCATGGAATGAGGGATCATGGCTGAAAGCAAAGAATACCAGAAAGATGTTCACTGCTTTCACTTAAATGAAATGTTTTATTGATTATGCAAAGGGATTCAAGTGTGGATCACAATAATTTATAGGTAACACTGAATGGGAATTCAAACAGGGCTAGGAATGGGAATTCCAGGAGTCTTAATTATGCTCATGAGGAACCTGCACATAGACCAAGAGGCAGTCATTCCAACAGAACAAGGGGATACTGTGTGGTTTAAAATCAGGAAAGGTGTGTGTCAGGGTTGTATCCTTTCACCATACTTATTCAATATGTATGTTGAGCAAATAATCTGAGAAGCTGCACTATATGAAGAAGAACACAGCATCAAGATTGAAGGAAGACTCATTAACAACCTGTGATATGCAGGTGACATAACCTTCCTACTGAAAATGAAGAAGACGTTGAAGCACTTACTGATAGAGATCAAAGACTGTAGCCTTCGGTGTGGATTACACCTAAACATAAAGAAAAGAAAAACCCTCACAACTGGACCAATAAGCCACATCATGACAAATGGAGCAAAGATTGAAGTTGTCAGGGATTTCGTTTAACTTGGCTCCACAGTCAATATCCATGGAAGCAGCAATCAAGAAATCGAAGGGTGTATTGCACTGAGTAAATCTGCTGCAAAAGACCTGTTTAAAGTATGAAAGAGCAAAATTGTCACTTTGAAGACTAAGGTAAGCCTAATCCAAACCATGGTATTTTCAGTAGCCTCATATGCATGTGAAAGCTGGACAACGAATAAGGAAGACAACAAATAAGGAAGTATTGATGCATTTGACTTGTGGTGTTGGTGAAGAATACCTAGAAGAATGAACAAATTTGCCTTGGAAGTACAGCTGAAATGCTCCTCAGACATAAGAATGGCCAGACTTTGTCTTAATGTACTTTGGTCATGTTGTCAGAAAAGACTGGTGCCTAGAGAAGGGTATCATGCTTGGAGAAGTAGAGGGTCAGGGAAAAAAGGGCAGACCATCAACGTGGTAGATTGACATAGTGGCTGCAATGATTGGCTCAAACATAGCAAAGATTTTGAGGATGGTACAGGGCTATGCAGTGTTTCATACTATTTTACATAGGTCGCTATGAGTCAGAGCCAACTCGATGGAACCTAACATCAACAGCAAACTCATTCCAGTGGAACAATCTATATAAAGAGAAAAGCCCATGTCAAAATATAACCCTAAGTAGACTCTGAAATCATTAGTCAGATAATTAGATTTTTATGATATTTCATATTTTTAACTTTTAGCCTTGAAACTGATATTAGGAGTCATTGGTGTGAGTCAAATATGCAGGCCTTTCACATAGTTTTTCTAATTCAAAGGAAAATGCATGGGTTCCCACTAAAGGGAAATTACTAGGTAACAAAGGAGTTTGACAGAAGGGCACTAGCTGTTCAGTGGTAGAATCCTCACCTTTCATGGAGGGGATCTGGGTTCAATTAATGGCCAATGTACTCCATGCACAGCCAAGATATGTCCATCAGAGAAGGCTTGCCCACTGCTGTAATGCTGAACAGGTTTCAGCAGAGCTTCTAAACTTAGAAGGACTAGGAAGAAAGGCCTGACAATCTACTTCAGAAAATCAGACAGTGAAGACCCTATGGATTACAATGGTTTAATCTGCAACTAATCACGAGGATGTCCAGGAATGGACACCGTTTTGTTCTGTTGTGCATGGGGTCATCAAAAGTTTGCAGGTGACTTCATGGCAGCTAACGACAACAAAGGAGCTTGACAGTGCAGATAATAAGCAAAGGAAGGACCAGGGGAAATATATCTCCAGTTTGTACCTAAGGCATTTGACTGCTAACCAGAAGGCTGGCAGTTCAAACCCACCAGCAACTCCTCAGGAGGAAGGTTGGGCAATCTACTTCCGTAGTGATACTTCCTCGGAAACCCAAGGAGGGGTTGCTATGAGACGGATCCTACTCAATGGCAGTGAGGTGCTTTTTGTTTTTTGTTTTTTTTCTTTTGGTTTATTCTTCTGTGGAACAGACTCTGGTCTTCTTGGTAACTCAGTTCATGCAGCATATCATAAAGGATAAGCTAATTGCTCATAAGTATAGAGTGAGGTGAGTGAAAAAAAAAAGACTTTATGGGA
This sequence comes from Orycteropus afer afer, assembly GCF_000298275.1. NCBI lineage: Eukaryota > Metazoa > Chordata > Mammalia > Tubulidentata > Orycteropodidae > Orycteropus > Orycteropus afer. Next base: position 581,214 of record NW_006922017.1, on the reverse strand, counting down.
TTATTTCCTAATGGAAAAATTTTTAAATTTCATTGATTTTTTTTTTCCTATTTTCCCACCACAAAATGAACAAGTAAGTAATGGAGGAGTGTTAGGTTGAGGGACAGGGTTAGAATAAGCTTGTGAGCTCCCAAATGTGGCCTTGGATGTCATAACTTTGATCCTGAACTATCATTCACTACCTATATGATACTGGGATTTCAGAAAAAGTAGAGTTGGGGGAAGATGAATTTCCTTGTCAGGATCTTGGGCAAAAGATTTGCTAGACAAGCCAAAATTATTGTCCAGGCAACAGAATTTAGTTGGATTACATGACATTTGAAATTCAAAACTTTAAATCATTAACATAATAATTGATGAAAACTCTGGGTGAATATTTCTATTTGTTAACTCTCAGTATATGCTTCCTACCACACGGGCTATTATATATTATATATGCTTAAAGAATGCCTAGTTGTATATTTTACCTGTCTAATTTTGAGGGCAGTTGAAACAATTACGTGTGCTGCTACTGAAAGTATGTTCTTAACACTAGTAAACTTAGAGACATAGCTCCTAAGCATCAGGCTCTTGATTGGTATTTTCACTACCCATTTTGTACATTTCCATATTTCAGACCTATTTCTCTGCACAGCACACTTCCACCAGTGAGGCCAGGGAAGGATATCAAAGTCATCAGTAAGCAAGGCAAGCCATGAGGTTTCAGCTTCTTTCCTGCTTCCCTGTGGAGGGTCCAGAATACAAACATCCTCCTGTCACAGCGGCAGGGTATATTAATCCATCACCGGAACCAAATACAAAGAACTAAATGGCTATTTCTTCTACTTATCTTGTGATTATTAAGATAAACATTGTTTAGTTCTCTCAATCAAATCGGTCAGTCAAGCGTAGTAAATATATAAGGTATAGTCTTTTTGGTCAGTGATAAGTCTAGTGAAAAAAGGATTTAATGCTGTTTTTCCACTTATTTCATTTACAACATTTTATGTGATAAGCTGTTAGGAAGTTGGAGTTTTTAAGAAAAAATATCCATATCTCAAATAATCTTTAAAACTGTTAAGTGAAAGCAGTATTTGCTGCAATCTAATGAGATTTTTAATCAACTTCTGTGGTCTGAAATAGACTGAACATGCAATCAGGATGTGTTAATTATCACTGGTGACTGGAATGCAAAAGTTGGAAACAAAGAAGAATCACTGGTAGTTGGAAAATTTGGCCTTG
>NW_006922017.1:571519-578113 GCF_000298275.1 Orycteropus afer afer | reverse complement strand
ACCATGGACTGCTAAAAGAACTAACAGATCTGTCCTGGAGAAAGTGCACCTGAAATGCTCCTTGGAAGCGAGAATGGGCAGACTTCGTCTCGCCTACTTTGGTCATGTTGTCAGAAGGGACCATTCCCTGGAGAAGGATGTCATGCTTGGTAAGGTGAAGGGTCGATGAAAGAGGGGGAGACCTTCAACAAGATGGATTGACACGGTGGCTATGATGAGGGGCTCAAGTATAGCAGGGATCATGGAGCTGGCGCGGGATCGGGCAGTGTTTCGTTCTGCAGTGCATGAGGTAGCTATGAGTCAGAAACGACTCCACGGCACCTAACAACAACAACAAGACTTTAATTTCTCAGATATTTTCTTTCCAGATAAACTATCTAAGATGTGCATATATTGAGCAGAGCACTTTCACGGCTCTTCAGTTTCCAATAGGGCTCTAAATGTTTCTGATTAAGTCCAGGAAGTACCTCAAGTGCCACTTCAGAGGTTTGTGTGCCTAACCAAAAGTTTTAAGTTGGTTATCCACTCTGCTACACCAGAGTAGTTCTGTTACTCCACTGCCAGCAATGAGATATGCAAGAAAGGAAGCACATTGTAATGGTTCAAGCAAGTCTAGTAACCAAAACCAAAACCAAACCAAAGGGTCAATTCCGACTCACAGTGACCCTCATTGGATTTCCAAGGCTGTAAATCTTTATAGAAGTAGATTGCCTCATCTTCCTCCCGCAGAGTAGCTGGTGGATTCGAACTACCTACCTTTTGGTTAGCATCTCAATGCCTTGACCACAGCACCACCAGAGCTCCTTTTAAGTCTACTAATGGGGGTGTAATTTGTATCCTTATGAATAATTCCAGAAATAAATTAACGAGTCCTTTCATTATTCTTAGAATTTCTTGGAATCTCTTAATTACAGACTAGTTGGCTTGCTGGTTAAAAACACAAAACCCATGGCCATCGAGTCAATTCTGACTCATAGCAACTCTATAGAACAGAGCAGAACTGCCCCGTAAGGTTTCAAAGGCTGTAACACTTTATGCAAGCAGGCTGCCTTATCTTTCCCGCTGAGTGGCTAGTGGGTTCGAACTACCAACCTTTTAGTTAACAGCTGAATGTTTTAACCACTAGAGTTCCTTGCTGGTTAAAAAGTGATTATTCATTTTCCACACACTTCACTGTTTTTATCATCCATCCTGTGCTGTACTAACGATGGGATGATAAGAGTGTTTCACCTCAAGTACAAGCCAGAAGGGGTGATTTGTACGGAGAAGATTTAAAAGCAGCAGAATAAAAGTAATAAAAAGCACTCTGCTTTTCATTAACACTATTCTCCACAGCGCATAACAACAACAACAACATGCACTGACAATTGTAAACAAGTCAATGATAATGTGCCTCTTCTACAAATATATCTTTTTTTGGTCTAATTCTAAATAACTGCTGCAAGTTATTGCTGAAATTTAATAATATGTATATAAGCTGAAAATTAGCATATTCTTATTCCTTCATCCTTTAATAGATATAGTATTCTATGTAGAAGTTAATTCTAACTTCCAGACACATGTGCATTCAGCTACATACACATTTGTTTCAAAAATAAGTACTCAAGTTCTGTTTTTTTATCTTTATAGTCACTGTGCTAGAATTGTTTATTTTGAATCTGCATTTAAACACGGGAATACATAGTACCACAGGGGTTGGAGATATGAACTGATCTTGAAGTAAGTTCAAACAATTCATAACCAGTATGAGCTTTGGAAAATCTTACCAAATGTGAATAAAATTTATGATGAATTTTCTGGTGAAGCTACTTGAGTGGAAATTTTTCAACTGTAAGAACAGTTGAGAGCTACTAAAAATGATCCCAAAGAAACAAAGATATAAACAATATGTCTGGAATTTATTGTGAAATGGGATTTTATGATTCTGCAAAATTTATCCTTATTTTAAGGCTTCCCTAATGATTTATATATCTGTTTCTTCAAGTGAGAGGAACTTTCTAAATTAAAATAAATACAAAGTGGTTTTCAATCAACTGTGAGTGAAGATAGGTCTACAAATCTGGCTGTACTGTTTATTGACCATGAATATGTGAAGGAGATCAATTTTAACAAAGTCATTGACAAATTTGTAGATGTTAAGAGTCAGAAAAGGAAACCTTAATGTTATTATTCATCTCTGTGTCAGACCAATATGTTGATAGAAATATTTTTCTTCTTTACAAAAAAACATTAAGGTACTTAAGAAACTTTTATTTCTTTTTAAGCTAAAAAATATATTTATTTTATTATTTTTTTCTAACATGCTTATATATGCAAAATTTAACATATATATATATACACACCTGCACTTTTTTTCTGGCCTTAGTAATTATTATTATTTGTTTCTTTTCATGATTATTATTGAAAATAATTTTGTCATATAGAGGAGGGGCTGTTAAGAAAAGTAATCCTTTTTTAGGTGTTAAGTACCTCTCTCATTTTAACTCAAAACAAACAAAATGCATTCTTAGTCTTTTTAGTAGGTCACTATGAGTTGGAATCATCTCGACGGCACTGAGTTTTAGTTTTTCTGTTTTTTGTTTTTTCTGTGTTTCTAAAAATTATGCAAAAAAGTAGTTATTTTAGTAAAATAAACTCTTAATAACTGAGAAATAGAAAGAGCTGCCTTTAGATACAGTTCTCATTCACCACAGTCTTTAGCAGTTACTCAATTTCTAATAAACATATGATTTATGTCTCACCTTTATTATAAGCTTAATACAATGACACAAATACAGATACAAAAAAATAAATAAATAAAACCTGCTGAAATTTGGACATGAAAAAATAGAAATAATATCTCAGCATGACTAAAAAAGTTGAATTTATAATCTAAAATCCTCCATTGCAGGTTCAGATAGTTACATGGTCTAATCTGCCAAATGTTTAAGGAACAAATAAACCAAACCTCACACTTTTTCAGAATACAGAAAAACAGGCTACATTCTCCAGTTTATTTTGTGAAGTCAACATAATGTTGGAATCAAAATATGAGCAGATAATTATGAGGAAAAAAATTGCTGGGCAACCTCACTCATGAACACATATGCCAAAATTCTTCATATCAGCTAGCCAAACATGCCAATATATACAAAGGCTAATATGTGACAAATAAGTTGAGATTATTGTGACTGAAATGTTGGCTTAGCATTAGAAAAGTCAGTCAATAGAATTTACTACATTAACAGTATAAGGGAAAAAATCACGAGTGCCTTACTAGATACAGAAAAGCAGTTGATTAAGGTCAAGATCTCTTTGTGTGTGTGCTAGAACCATTTTAGTATAAGTAAACATATCTGCCAAATCCAGGAAGAAGAGGTTTGTGCATATATTACTTTTCCAGTTAAAATCTGCAAGCGTACATAACAATGATCTCAGTTTATAAATTCATCAGGGTCAGAGCAATTGACCAACGTCTTTACTGCTAAGTTTAACAACAGTAAATCTACAGATGAATAAGTGTCCTTTTGTTTCTCTTCTCTCACTCTCCTTGTCCAGAGACACTGTGTTGTAAAGTTTCACTGTAGCTCACTTCCAGCCAAAGGTAATCTCTTTAGATAAGTACTCAGTTGCTCTGAATTTTGCTTAGAATTATAATCTATTTAATCACAGAAAAACCCCTGCAGAGTTGGAGTTCAAGTTTGCTCACAATAACAGGAGATCACGGTTTTGAAGTCTAGTACAGATTAGAAACCAAAGATCTATGTAAGACACACATTAATTGTCTCTTAAACTACATATTGACTCCTTATGAACATTATATTTTAAATAAGGTAATGCTCTAGGACAATCGGTTGCACAATTCTGACAGCCCTGAAAAGTTTTTCAGTGCCAAGTATCAGTTGGTCAGGAAATGTGAATGAGCTTGAGGCACTGTCTTCTTTAAGTTAATAAGAGTTCCACAAAAGATCAATCTTGGCTAGCACAAACAGTTAAGCATTCAACTACTAGGCAAAATATTAGGTGTTCGAACTCACCCAGAAGCACCTTAAAAGACAGACCTGGAGATATTCTTCCAAAAGATTACAGCTTTGAAAATATGATGGAGCACTTCTACTCTACCACATGGGAATGCGAAGAGTTGGAATTGACTCAGCTGCAACCAATAACAGAAGCATCTACAAAACACAAACAGCAAATGCTATAGAAATGTTGAAATCTTTCCTTCTGAGATCAAGAATAAGACAAGTATGTCAGCCATCACCACTTCTAAGTCAATTGTACTAGAGGTCCTAGACAGAGCAGTAAGGAAAGAAAAATAATGAAAGGGGATAAATGGAACTGTCATTGATATAATTTGTATATAGAATATCCAAAGGATTCTACAGATAGATAATAATTAGATGAGTTTAACAATGTTGCTAGATACAAGGTCAATGTTTCTCAAAATATAAAAATTTGCGTTTTTTTTAAAGCAAAAAGGTTTACAATAGAATAAGAAAATATTTAAAACCCAAGGGAAACTATAACAAAAATTGTAAAAGAAACATGAAACATTCCTGAAGTAAAAAAGACAAATGAATGAAGGCCTATAAAAACCAAAAACCCAATCCTGTCGAGTCCATTCTGACTCATAGTGACTTCACAGTTGAACTGCCCCGTTAGTTTTCTAAAGCCTCAGAAGCAGACTGCTACATCTTTGTCCTGCAGAGCAGCTGGTGGTTTGAAATGCCAACCTTTTGGCTAGCAGCTGAGCATTTTAACCACTGTGCCACTGGGGCTCCTTAATAAAGGCTTATACCATGTTCTTTATATTGGAAGACTCAGCATTTCAAAAACGTTCATTCCCCTGAAACTGAGCTTTTGATTCACTGAAAATCCAGGTAAAATCCTACTTTTTTATGTGTGTGTGAGAGAGAAAGAGAGACAGAGACAGAAAGAGAAATTTGCAAAAATTCTAAAATAAACAAAAATACACATGAAAATTCAGAGCACCAGATACAGGAAAGATACTGTTGAATAGGAAGTAAAAAGTAGGAAGGCTTGATCTACTGGACAGTAAAACCAAACCAAAGTCACTGCCATGGAGTTGGATCCAACTCATAGCGACCCCTCCTTGGGTTTCCAAGGCAGATCACTATGGAAGTAGATTGCCTAACCTTCCTTCCGACTAGTGGCTGGTGGGTTTGAATCACCAGCCTTCTGGTTAGCAGTCAAAAATGCCTTAGGCACTACACCACCAGAGCTCCTAGATAGTCTTATTGTATGTTTATAATAATTAAGACAGTCTAGTGTTGGGTACAAATAGACAAAACATTCAGTGGAACAAATCCGAGAGCCCAGAAAGAGATCCACCTTTGTCATAAATCAAGCGTCCAGAGGTGCCCTTTAAAAAACAAGCAACCAACTCAGGACACAGGAGGTATCCACACTAAAGAAAAAGACTGATATTTGGATTCTGTTAAAATTAAGAACCTCCATTTACTAAAGCAAGGATTTATAGCAAGGATTGTGAGGCTGGCACAGGACATGGCTGTGTTTCATTCTGTTGTACATAGGATCACTATGAGTCGGAGCTTACTCGACGGCACCTGACAACAATAAAAACATTTATTAAAAACAGAAACATTAATTAGTAAAAAGTCAAGCCCTAAAGCAAACATTCATTCAGTCGATGCCAACCTATAGTGACCCCCATTGGGTTTCTAAGGCAGTAAATCTTTACAAAAATAGATTGCCTCTTCTTCCTCCAGCAGAGTAGTAGGTGGATTTGAACTGCTGACTTCTGGTTAGCAAAACTGCCAACCTTCTGGTTAGCTGCAGCCACATGCCTTACCCACTATGCCACCAGAGCATCTCACAACCCAATAAAATATGGATAAAAGATTTAAGTAGGCATTTTGTAAAATAAAGGATACTATAATACTACTAAATATAAGAAAAGGTCCTTAACTTCTTTAGTAATCAGAGCAATGCAATTAAAATTATAGCTAAATACCAGAATAGCTAACGTTAAAAATACTGACAATTCCACTTGTGGTTGAGGATGTGGAGCAACAGGAATTATATTTTGCATATATGGTGTCTATTTGTATTCAGATGTCAAATCCTTTGGAATCCAGGATGAATTTTATTTTGGCTATACTTTATTATAAATAAATCTCTGCTTTATAGAAGAATATAAAAGCATGCATCTTGCAGTGCATTGACAGAAAATATATTCCTGTTAAAAAATTTCATAATGACCTAGAGTGAATCGAAACAGTTGAGCAAGAGAACAATAAGCTAGTATAACCAAAACCAAACTACCTGCTCTCAAGTCAATTCTGGCTCATAGTGACCCTTTTAGGACATAGTAGAATTGCCCCATCGGATTTCCAAGGCTATAAATCTTTACAGAAGCAGATTACCTCATCTTTCTCCTGAGGAGCAGTTGGTGGGTTCAAATCACCAACCTCTGAGTTAGTAGACCAATGCTTCAGCCACTATGCCATCATTGTGCTCTTAAATTGGTATGCAAGTTGCTAAGTAATATGATAGAGTAAATTTTCAAGTCTTGCTAATATGAAATGTAATAGTTACTTATAATTTCTAAAAGCTAAAATAAAAAGTAAA
>NW_006922017.1:562767-571419 GCF_000298275.1 Orycteropus afer afer | reverse complement strand
TATATATTATAATGTGCTGATTTGTTAGGACTTTTTACTCCTATATTAAAAAAACCATTGGCAATTTTTAGTGACATTATGAAATTTTGTGTAATTATGAAGATTATTCCTTCAGCAACTGCAGCAGAAATTTTGCAGTTATCTTGAATCTGTTAGGTAAGAGAAACAACAACCATCACAGAAAATGAATCTCATCAGTTCTTTCCTATAACAGGAGCTTGTTATTCTTCACATCTCTGTTTGGTCTTCTAACTAAACTCTCTTTTTTGTCTCTCTTTATCTGTAATAAATATGCACCCTTTTATAGTGAAGCATTTTAAGTTTGGATCCTAGGATTTCAGAATTCATTATAATTCCTAAACGGAACCAAAAATTACCTTTGGCCTAAGTACAGAGATAGTGGAAGGCTTAGCTAAGCAACCTGACTCATACTCAACCAGCATCTTCAGTTTTTGTTACCTATTTTGCATAATCCACGCAGTTTCTTCCTTTCACAGAGCTGTAGAATGATAAAAAAAAAAAAATTGTTATTTTTTTAATGTTTTCTAGCAAAGTCCTGTGCAGGCAGCACATGTTTACAAAAACAAAGCAGCTTCATGCCCATTAATCAAGATTCTCCAGCTTCATGCCAGTTAATCAAGATTCTCCAGCTTCCCGTCGTCAGGTGTGTCTCTGGACCTCTGGGGGTTTGCTCAGACATCCTTGCCTCAGTCCATCTGGAGCTACAAGTTTCTCAGTAGTTCCAAATAGTAAAACTGAGTATTTCAGAACTGTTTGCTCCAATCTTTATTTGTATCATGCATGCACTCTGCACTAGAGGCTCTCTGTTCATCTGTATCCATTTACTAATAACATGCTCCTGTTCAGTAGATAAATCAGTTTGTCTTCTTGTTTGTAACTGGCTGAAAAAATTCAGGGTGGGGATCTCCTCCACCCCAATCCTGTCCATCTGCTCACCAGATTCCATGGCCACGTGTCCTGGACTTTTCATCTCCCATAGCTGATGTGGCCACTCTATGCTTCCAAGAGCTTACATAATGTTAAATCTTAGAATATTTACAAGTTGTAAGGGAACATGTACCCACCCACAAGTAACAATCTATTTTCCCCTTTTCTCTTTTTTTTTTTTTTCTTTTTCAACCTCATGGATTATTTCAGTTGAATTTAAAAGAGACTTCATTTTTTTTTTTCACAACTGGAATTTGGGGTTTGTGAATGTAATGTGAAATGCAGTTTGGAAAAGAATGTTCTGCTAAGAAATTCAAATTTTATTTTATGAGCCATGGGAAGTTAATGAATCTTTGTATATATATGTGTGTGTGTGTGTGTTTAAAACAGGGAGTGAAATGATCACAGCTCTGTTTTAGACATTAATCTGACTATTATGTGTGGGATGGGTTATAGAGAGAAGAGAACAGGGTCATGAAAGCCAATTATTTCTCTAGGATTAGTCTGAGTGAGAAATTAATGAAATCTTGAACTACAAAAAATACCAGTTGGAATGAATAAGACGATGACAATTCCAGTGGAATAGGCAGACCTTGGCAAATGAATAACATTAGAGGAGAAGGACATGTCGAAAGTAATTGAGATTTTGGGTGGCTTGTTGCCTACTGTGCATGTTGATAAAAATTAAACAAAATCCAGTTGCCATTGAGTCATAATCAACTGATGATGATTTCATGTGTGTCAGAGTAGAAGAATTCTCTGTGAGATCTCCAATGGCTGATTTTTCGGAAGTAGAATGGCAGGGCTTTCTTCTGAGGCACCTCTAGGTTGACTCAAACGTCAAACCTTTCAGATAGTATTAACCATTTGCACCACTAGGGTCTCCAAGTACTGTTATTCTTACAGAAATATGGAATAATAGAGGAGTCATTCTGCAGTTAAGATGCTAGTGAAATATCCAAAAAGAGGTGCTTAGCCAGCTTTGGGAGACATAGAAAGTCTTTACTGATGGTCTATGAAAATGTATGAAATATCTGTATGAAAGTATGAAGTATAAAACAAAAGTGATAAAAGTGTTAAGGAATTTGTAAGCATATGCATTGAGGAAAAGGGTTGAGGAAAAAAGGGCACAAGGGAGAAATAGGCAAGTAGGTGTGAGGAGACTCATTACTATCTCAGAAAGCCAGAGAGCAGAGTTTCAAGCAGAAAGTTTATTCTATATGAGTTCATTTGGCTTCTCGGATGTGAAAATTAATGTTTTTAATTAAATTTGGTACATTTTGGAGCATTATATTCTCAAGTACTTTTTCTCTCCCTTCTCCCTTTCCTCCTCTTTTCTGGAACTCCCTTTCCATTAATATTGGTAAACTTGGTATTATCCCACACATCTCTCTGCTCTTCAGTTTGGATAATTTCTATTGATCTACTTTTAAGTTCACTGATACTTTCTTCTGCCACCTTGAAACCACTATTGAGTCCTTCTAGTAAATTTTTCATTTCAGTTATACTTTTCAACTCTAGAATATGTATTGAATTCTTTTTAATAATATTTATCTCCTTACTAAGAAATTCGATTTGTTGATTTGTTGTTGTAATAAAACAAACAAAAAACCCTCACTGCCATTGAGTCCATTCCAATGCATAGCAATCTCCACTGGGTTTCAAAAGCTGTAAATCTTTGACTGCCTCATCTTTCTTCCATGGAGCAGTGGAGGGGTTCAAACCACTGACCTTTTGGTTAGCAGCCAAATTCCTTAACCACAACACCACCAGAGCACCTACTGTTGTGCTGTTGATGTTCGGTGCTGTTGAGTCCACTCCGAATCACAGTGACCCTACAACAAAACAAAATACTGCCTAGTCTCGTGCCATCCTCACAATCCTTGCTGTGCTTGAGCCCATCATTGTAGCCACCTTGTCACTCCATCTTCTCCAGGGTCTTCTCCTTTTTCACTGACCCTCCACTTTACCAAGCATGATATCCTTCTGCAGGGACTGACCCCTTCTGACAACATAACCAAAGTAGGTGAGACAAAGGTTGGTCATTCTCACCTCCGAGGAGCATTCCTGCTGCACTTCTTCTAGGACAGATTTGTTTGTTCTTCTGGAAGTCCATGGTATTTTCTATATTCTTCACCAACACCGTAATTCAAAGGCATCAGTTCTTCTTCGGTCTTCCTTATTCATTGTTCGGCTTTCACATGCATATGAGGCTATTGAAAACACCTTGGTTTGTGTTAGGTGCATCTTAGTATAAGTGACATCTTCGTTCTTTCACACTTTAAAAAGGTCTGTTGCACCAGATTAACCTAGTGTAACACGATGTCTGATTTATTGACTTCTGCTTCCATGGGTGTTGATTGTGGATCCCAGTAAAATCCTGATGCAATGTTCTTCATATAGTCCAGCTTCTCTGATTATTTGTTTAACATACAGATTGAATAAGTATGGTGAAAGGACATAACCCTGATGCACACCCTTCCTGATTTTAAACCATGCCAAAACAAAAACCAAACTCACTGCCGTTGAGTCGGATCCTACTCATAGCAACCCCTCCTTGGGTTTCCGATCACTATGGAAGTGATCGGAAACCCAAGGAGGGGTCGCTATAAGTCTGATCTGACTCGATGTCAGTGTGTTTGCCTTTATCACTACAGAAATAGATTGCCCAATCTTCCTTCCAAGGAGTGGCTGGTGGGTTTGAACCACCAGCCTTCTGGTTATAGCAGTCAAATGCCTTAGACACTATGCTGCCAGAGCATCTACCATACAGTATCCCCTTATTCTGTTTGAACAACAGCTTCTTTGTCTATGTACACATTCTTCATAAGCACAATTAAGAGTTCTGGAATTCCCATTTTTTGCTGACTCTGCTTGGTCTTAAAAAAATTTATATATTATTATTTTTATTTCTAAACCTAGTTATCTAAGGGTTGCCCTGTGTCTATTTGGCTTAATGATAAGCAATGTTTGGCCAGAGATTATACTCAAACACCTCAAAATAGTAAGGCTTTTGTCCTCTGTCAATGGATCTCTGTCTATATGCCAGAGGTGAGACTTCATTCAATGTTGAGGTCATTTTCAAATCTGTCTTAGCTTTCACCTTCCACTGGACCCTTTCTTATCTTCTCTGTGCATGCACACAGACCCGGGGTTAGTTAGCTTGGTCCATCTCCAGTTTCCACATATACACAGCCTGGAATATGCTTGCCCAACCATGAGTGCAACCTAGGTGTTCTGGTTACCTAGTGCCACTCTGATAGGAATATACCACAAATGGGATAGCCTTGACAAACAGGAGTTTATTCTTACAATTTGGAGGCTTTAAGTCCAAGTTCAAAGTGCCAGGCTTTAGGGGTTGGGTGAAAGGCCCTCAACCTTGGGCTTCAGCTCTGCCTCCTACTTCCGGCCCACTGAAGCTAGAATCTTTTCTTCACTCAGCTGCTGGCTGCTGAGGCTGACAAGCCCAAGGTTGACAAATAAAATAGCATAGCCCCGATATTACCAAACCACACAGCAGGCCATTAACTCAAGTCCACTGAAAGTCACAAGGTCAGCAGACCATGGCAGGCTGTGAACAACGACACAGCTACATGAAGGGTTCAAGTATGCCATAAGCTAGAGACCATTCCCAAAGCTGTTTCTTATATACAGGAAGTAGACCACATACCCAAAGGCAGCTACTCAGCTGCTCATAGTGGATTCCACTATGGAGTTGATTACCAGTCTCATCATGGGGAATACTACATCCAGCGGCCCAGCCACTCAACCAGGCCCAGCCGAGCTGACACACCAACTTAACTACCACACTAGGCTAGTAGAGTTGTTGACTCTCCCTGCTGACCTACCTCAGAAATTGTCACTGTGTGATGTCTGTCTATCTGCATTGCACATGCAGGTAGGCTGTGCCTCAAACTTCCAGACAGCCATAAGACTGCTAGGAATGAGACTCATACACCCATTGGCACCAACCATTCCACGAGTGTTACATTCATCTGTGATTAAACCAGACAGGCAAGACATTTACACAGCATTGGCAAAGTGAATGCCACTGTTATTTATAGAAAGTAAACAGTAAACAGTTACAACACATTCTCAAAGGGGAACACTTCCTCAAGTTATCCATGTCCATTCTTATGTTGCTGGGCCATTGTGCCATGGTTCCCACCAGATAATGTCTTCATGTCACTGCTGCCTCTGGCTACTACCATGCTATTAGGGGCGGGGGGGCGAGGGACGGGTGGCTGCATTGTTCCAGGGGCCTTTGTACTGCTGCTGGGTCTTGCTGGGCCTTGACTCACTGGTAAGAGGTCCCCTACACAGATTCTCTCAAACCACTGCCACTGGCTCCCACCACTCTACATAGACACAAATGATTCTCTTCTCACTGCCACATCACCCATGCCCATGTTGCCCAAGAGTCTGCATGGCTCCCACTATACTGTTTAGGGGGTAGGCATATTGCATGTAGCACATTCAGTGCTCTGCCCTGTATGGGCAAGTGTTACAGCTCTTTATTGTTGTTAGCTGCCGTCATGTCAGTTCTGACTTGTAGCAATCCAGTGTGACAGAGTAGAACTGCTTACTTAATCTTTATAGAAACAGATTGTCAGGTCTTTTCCCCTGCAGAGCCTCTGGGTGGGTTTGAACTGCCAGTTTTTTGATCAGCAACCATGTACTTAACCATTGCTCTACCAGGGCTCCTTTACAACTCTTTAGCAGCAGGCAACTCCTGCATGGAGGCAACTAACTCTTTCTCTATGGGCCAGTAAGCCCGCCACAGCTGATTCTCCCTCTGTGAGATAGGCAGCCCACTGTCTCTACGTCTTCAGTTTTACAGCTCTCTCTTCTGGGTCTAGAAGGCTCTCAGTGCAGGGATCTTGAGTTCAAAGGATATACTCTGCTGCAGACTCTTCTTGATGGTATTGAGGTTCCTCTGAATCTCTGTGGGATTGGCCATTATTTAAGCCTACTCCAAAAACCAAACTCACTGCTGTTGAGTCAGATCTCATTCATAGCAACCCCTCCTTGGGTTTCCAAGGTGGTATCACTAGAGAAGTAGATTGCCCAATCTTCCTTCCAAGGAGTGGCTGGTAGGTTTCAACCACCAGCCTTCTGGTTAGCAGTTAAATGCCTTAGGTATTACACCACCAGAGCTAGGATGGCAAAATTTACTAATCCCCTAGATTTACTAATCTCCTACACTAGGAGCTCACTCCTGTTGGGTAGATTTTCAAGCCCATATTTGCATAGTAAATCAACCAACCTGGGCACAGGTTGCAAGACTGTGGCCCAACCAATCATTTTGTGGGATTTGTAAGACATGGCTAGAAAGTCGATAATATAAAAGCAACTCATTGCACAACTATCACTTCCACCCAAAATGTTGCTAGGAGTGGGTGTCTCCTACTGCTTCAAATCATCTGCATTCCCATGACCCTTGGTAGAGAAGTAGCCAATCCTAATGATCTGCCCTGCCCTGGCAGGACCTTTGAGATTACTGGGGGTGGGTTGGGGGGGGTGAGTAGCTCCAGGCCAAAATACCACAGACTGTCATTATTCTTACCCAAATTTCTCAGCTTTGCAAGACTAAACACTTATCAAATTGTTTTAAACTTTTGGTCAATTTTCACATTGCTGAAATGATTGTTTTTGTTAATATTGCCCAACTTTAAAGATGCTGCTTTGGAGAGAGGATTCACCAGTCTCCTCAATGGCCATAAGATAAAGCCACACACCTCTCTATTGTTTGAAAATGAATGTAATAAATATTAATTGTTTCATGTTTACATACATAAAATTTTAAAAATATTACCTATATATACTTTTCCCTTTTACAATACTTAAGAATCTGATGTTGCAAGTTTAGGAAACTGGTAAGTTAAATTTTCTTTTATTTATTTATTTGTGTTCTGGATGCAAATTTATAAAGCAGATTTGTTTTACATTCAACAATTCATGCGCATTTGATTTCACACTCAATTTCAATCCCCAACCATAAAAAACTCTCCTCCCCTCTCTTCTGCGTGACTATCCCCTCCCTGTGCCCTTCATATCTATGCATTGCGGTCTGTCCAGCTTTCCCTCCATGTGAATGCTGCCCCTCTCGTGTCTCATGGCTGATTGATCTGAAGGGTGCATCTCCATAGAGTTGCTGGGTGCTTCTCCCTGAGGTAGGTCTTCTGCATGCAGGTCTTTCTACTGTTGGGCTGAGTGGAAATCCATGGTTGTTTTTGTTAAGTGCTGCTGAGTGGTCTCTGACTCATAGTGACCCTATGCACAGCAGAACAAAACACTGCCTGGCCCTGTGCCAGCTCCATGATCCCCACTGTACCCAAGCCGAGGTTTGTTAGAGTACAGTTCTTCAGAGTATCTTGATTTTACTCTCTTTATTTCTGTTGGTTCTCTTGTGATGTCACCCATTTCATTTCTTATTCATATTATTTGTATTCTTCCTGTTTTCCTTTGTTAAATTTGCCAGTAGTTTGTCAATTTTATTAATCTTTCAAAAACACCAATTTCTTGCCTTGTTGATTTTTTTATTGTCTTTCTATTTTCTGTTTCATTGATTTTTGCTCAAATCTTTATTATTTCCTTTCTTCTGGTTACTGTAGGCTTTTCTTGCTGTTCTTTTTCTAATTGTTGGAGATAATTGGTTTAAAGTGTTGATTTTGGCTCTTCTTTTTTGATATGTGCATTTGTTGCTATAAATTGGCCTCTGATCCCTGCTTTTGCTGTGTCCCAAAGATTTTGGTATGTTGTGTTTTCATTCTTGTTTTATTCAAGGAACTTTTTAATTTCGGTTTTTATTTCTTCTTTTATCCATTCATTCTTAAGGAGGGAGTTGTTCAGTTTCCATTTGTTTACTCTTTTTCCATTGATCTTCCTATTGTTGATTTCTAATTTGATAGCATTGCCATCTGAGAAGATGCTTTGCAGTATTTCAATGTTTTAAAATTTATTAAGGCTTGCTTTATGTCCTAACAATGGTCTATCGTGGGGAAATTTCCATGCACACTGGAAAAGAATGTATATTGTGCTGTTTTTGGGTGAAGAGCTCTGCAGATGTCTATAAGGTCAAGTTGGTGGACTGTATTGTTTAGCTCTTCTGCATCCTTGTTGAGTTTCTCTCCAGTTGCTCTATCTTTCATTGAAAGTGGTGTATGAAAGTCTCCCACTATGACTGTGGAGTCATCTATTTGACTTTTCAATTTTGTTAAAGTATGATTTATGTATTTTAGAGCTCTTTCATTGAGTCCATAGATATTTATAATGGTTATGTCTTCTTGTTCTGTTGATCCTTCAATCATTATATAATGCCCTTCCTTGTCTCTTGTGGTGGTTTTTGTCTTAAAGTCAATTTTATCAGAGATTAATATTGCCACTCCTGCTCTTTTTTGGTTGCCATTTGCTTGATATATCTTTTTCTGCCCTTTGATTGTTAGTTTATTTTTGTCTTTGTCTATAAGGTGTGTCTCTTGTAGACAACTTATTGATGCATTATGTTTTCTTATCCAGTCTGCCACTCTCCATATCTTGAGTGGTGCATTTAATTCATTGACATTTAGTGTAATTATTGACAAGTATGAATTGGTTGCTGTCATTTTGTTATGTGTTTTTTCATGGTGTTCCTGGTTTCTTTGTTCCATATTATTTTCTGTGCTGAGCTCATTATGTTTATGAAACTTTTTATCATTTCCTTTG
>NW_006922017.1:557073-562667 GCF_000298275.1 Orycteropus afer afer | reverse complement strand
ATGGGATAGCCTTGACAAACAGGAGTTTATTCTTACAATTTGGAGGCTTTAAGTCCAAGTTCAAAGTGCCAGGCTTTAGGGGTTGGGTGAAAGCCCCTCAACCTTGGGCTTCAGCTCTGCCTCCTACTTCCGGCCCACTGAAGCTAGAATCTTTTCTTCACTCAGCTGCTGGCTGCTGAGGCTGACAAGCCCAAGGTTGACAAATAAAATAGCATAGCCCCGATATTACCAAACCACACAGCAGGCCATTAACTCAAGTCCACTGAAAGTCACAAGGTCAGCAGACCATGGCAGGCTGTGAACAACGACACAGCTACATGAAGGGTTCAAGTATGCCATAAGCTAGAGACCATTCCCAAAGCTGTTTCTTATATACAGGAAGTAGACCACATACCCAAAGGCAGCTACTCAGCTGCTCATAGTGGATTCCACTATGGAGTTGATTACCAGTCTCATCATGGGGAATACTACATCCAGCGGCCCAGCCACTCAACCAGGCCCAGCCGAGCTGACACACCAACTTAACTACCACACTAGGCTAGTAGAGTTGTTGACTCTCCCTGCTGACCTACCTCAGAAATTGTCACTGTGTGATGTCTGTCTATCTGCATTGCACATGCAGGTAGGCTGTGCCTCAAACTTCCAGACAGCCATAAGACTGCTAGGAATGAGACTCATACACCCATTGGCACCAACCATTCCACGAGTGTTACATTCATCTGTGATTAAACCAGACAGGCAAGACATTTACACAGCATTGGCAAAGTGAATGCCACTGTTATTTATAGAAAGTAAACAGTAAACAGTTACAACACATTCTCAAAGGGGAACACTTCCTCAAGTTATCCATGTCCATTCTTATGTTGCTGGGCCATTGTGCCATGGTTCCCACCAGATAATGTCTTCATGTCACTGCTGCCTCTGGCTACTACCATGCTATTAGGGGCGGGGGGGCGAGGGACGGGTGGCTGCATTGTTCCAGGGGCCTTTGTACTGCTGCTGGGTCTTGCTGGGCCTTGACTCACTGGTAAGAGGTCCCCTACACAGATTCTCTCAAACCACTGCCACTGGCTCCCACCACTCTACATAGACACAAATGATTCTCTTCTCACTGCCACATCACCCATGCCCATGTTGCCCAAGAGTCTGCATGGCTCCCACTATACTGTTTAGGGGGTAGGCATATTGCATGTAGCACATTCAGTGCTCTGCCCTGTATGGGCAAGTGTTACAGCTCTTTATTGTTGTTAGCTGCCGTCATGTCAGTTCTGACTTGTAGCAATCCAGTGTGACAGAGTAGAACTGCTTACTTAATCTTTATAGAAACAGATTGTCAGGTCTTTTCCCCTGCAGAGCCTCTGGGTGGGTTTGAACTGCCAGTTTTTTGATCAGCAACCATGTACTTAACCATTGCTCTACCAGGGCTCCTTTACAACTCTTTAGCAGCAGGCAACTCCTGCATGGAGGCAACTAACTCTTTCTCTATGGGCCAGTAAGCCCGCCACAGCTGATTCTCCCTCTGTGAGATAGGCAGCCCACTGTCTCTACGTCTTCAGTTTTACAGCTCTCTCTTCTGGGTCTAGAAGGCTCTCAGTGCAGGGATCTTGAGTTCAAAGGATATACTCTGCTGCAGACTCTTCTTGATGGTATTGAGGTTCCTCTGAATCTCTGTGGGATTGGCCATTATTTAAGCCTACTCCAAAAACCAAACTCACTGCTGTTGAGTCAGATCTCATTCATAGCAACCCCTCCTTGGGTTTCCAAGGTGGTATCACTAGAGAAGTAGATTGCCCAATCTTCCTTCCAAGGAGTGGCTGGTAGGTTTCAACCACCAGCCTTCTGGTTAGCAGTTAAATGCCTTAGGTATTACACCACCAGAGCTAGGATGGCAAAATTTACTAATCCCCTAGATTTACTAATCTCCTACACTAGGAGCTCACTCCTGTTGGGTAGATTTTCAAGCCCATATTTGCATAGTAAATCAACCAACCTGGGCACAGGTTGCAAGACTGTGGCCCAACCAATCATTTTGTGGGATTTGTAAGACATGGCTAGAAAGTCGATAATATAAAAGCAACTCATTGCACAACTATCACTTCCACCCAAAATGTTGCTAGGAGTGGGTGTCTCCTACTGCTTCAAATCATCTGCATTCCCATGACCCTTGGTAGAGAAGTAGCCAATCCTAATGATCTGCCCTGCCCTGGCAGGACCTTTGAGATTACTGGGGGTGGGTTGGGGGGGGTGAGTAGCTCCAGGCCAAAATACCACAGACTGTCATTATTCTTACCCAAATTTCTCAGCTTTGCAAGACTAAACACTTATCAAATTGTTTTAAACTTTTGGTCAATTTTCACATTGCTGAAATGATTGTTTTTGTTAATATTGCCCAACTTTAAAGATGCTGCTTTGGAGAGAGGATTCACCAGTCTCCTCAATGGCCATAAGATAAAGCCACACACCTCTCTATTGTTTGAAAATGAATGTAATAAATATTAATTGTTTCATGTTTACATACATAAAATTTTAAAAATATTACCTATATATACTTTTCCCTTTTACAATACTTAAGAATCTGATGTTGCAAGTTTAGGAAACTGGTAAGTTAAATTTTCTTTTATTTATTTATTTGTGTTCTGGATGCAAATTTATAAAGCAGATTTGTTTTACATTCAACAATTCATGCGCATTTGATTTCACACTCAATTTCAATCCCCAACCATAAAAAACTCTCCTCCCCTCTCTTCTGCGTGACTATCCCCTCCCTGTGCCCTTCATATCTATGCATTGCGGTCTGTCCAGCTTTCCCTCCATGTGAATGCTGCCCCTCTCGTGTCTCATGGCTGATTGATCTGAAGGGTGCATCTCCATAGAGTTGCTGGGTGCTTCTCCCTGAGGTAGGTCTTCTGCATGCAGGTCTTTCTACTGTTGGGCTGAGTGGAAATCCATGGTTGTTTTTGTTAAGTGCTGCTGAGTGGTCTCTGACTCATAGTGACCCTATGCACAGCAGAACAAAACACTGCCTGGCCCTGTGCCAGCTCCATGATCCCCACTGTACCCAAGCCGAGGTTTGTTAGAGTACAGTTCTTCAGAGTATCTTGATTTTACTCTCTTTATTTCTGTTGGTTCTCTTGTGATGTCACCCATTTCATTTCTTATTCATATTATTTGTATTCTTCCTGTTTTCCTTTGTTAAATTTGCCAGTAGTTTGTCAATTTTATTAATCTTTCAAAAACACCAATTTCTTGCCTTGTTGATTTTTTTATTGTCTTTCTATTTTCTGTTTCATTGATTTTTGCTCAAATCTTTATTATTTCCTTTCTTCTGGTTACTGTAGGCTTTTCTTGCTGTTCTTTTTCTAATTGTTGGAGATAATTGGTTTAAAGTGTTGATTTTGGCTCTTCTTTTTTGATATGTGCATTTGTTGCTATAAATTGGCCTCTGATCCCTGCTTTTGCTGTGTCCCAAAGATTTTGGTATGTTGTGTTTTCATTCTTGTTTTATTCAAGGAACTTTTTAATTTCGGTTTTTATTTCTTCTTTTATCCATTCATTCTTAAGGAGGGAGTTGTTCAGTTTCCATTTGTTTACTCTTTTTCCATTGATCTTCCTATTGTTGATTTCTAATTTGATAGCATTGCCATCTGAGAAGATGCTTTGCAGTATTTCAATGTTTTAAAATTTATTAAGGCTTGCTTTATGTCCTAACAATGGTCTATCGTGGGGAAATTTCCATGCACACTGGAAAAGAATGTATATTGTGCTGTTTTTGGGTGAAGAGCTCTGCAGATGTCTATAAGGTCAAGTTGGTGGACTGTATTGTTTAGCTCTTCTGCATCCTTGTTGAGTTTCTCTCCAGTTGCTCTATCTTTCATTGAAAGTGGTGTATGAAAGTCTCCCACTATGACTGTGGAGTCATCTATTTGACTTTTCAATTTTGTTAAAGTATGATTTATGTATTTTAGAGCTCTTTCATTGAGTCCATAGATATTTATAATGGTTATGTCTTCTTGTTCTGTTGATCCTTCAATCATTATATAATGCCCTTCCTTGTCTCTTGTGGTGGTTTTTGTCTTAAAGTCAATTTTATCAGAGATTAATATTGCCACTCCTGCTCTTTTTTGGTTGCCATTTGCTTGATATATCTTTTTCTGCCCTTTGATTGTTAGTTTATTTTTGTCTTTGTCTATAAGGTGTGTCTCTTGTAGACAACTTATTGATGCATTATGTTTTCTTATCCAGTCTGCCACTCTCCATATCTTGAGTGGTGCATTTAATTCATTGACATTTAGTGTAATTATTGACAAGTATGAATTGGTTGCTGTCATTTTGTTATGTGTTTTTTCATGGTGTTCCTGGTTTCTTTGTTCCATATTATTTTCTGTGCTGAGCTCATTATGTTTATGAAACTTTTTATCATTTCCTTTGTTGCTATTATTTTAGTATTTGCTAAATATTTGTGCTTGTCCTCTTTTTTATTATGATGTGAGGGTTTACCATTTTTCTTTGAGGTTACCTGTGATTTAGAATTTTCTCCTTGAGTTTAGAACAGTCCATTCTATCTTGCAACTCTCATGACTTCCTTACCATTTAGAAGTTCTGTAACTACACTATTTTTAATTCCTTCCTTTTGGTTTGTAGTTGTCCTCATTTGCCAATTGATATCTCTGGTTCCCAGTTTACAATCTTGTAAGCTTATTTTACTTTGGATACTTCCATAGCTGTGTTGGTTTCTAGGTTATGTTATTTTGTGTATTAATGGTCAGTTGTTGTTTCCTATTATTGGTTCTCTGCTCAAAGGACTCCCTTTTGTATCTCTTGTATGGTTGCTCTGGTTTTAACAAATTCCCTCAATTTCTGCTTGTCTGGAAATCTCCTAATTTCACCATCCTGCTTGAGGGACAATTTTGCCTGGTATATAATTCTTGGTTGGGAGCTCTGGTAGTGCAGTGCCTAAAGCACTTGACTGCTAACCAGAAGGCTGGCAGTTCATACCCGCCAGCCACTCCTCAGAAGGAAGGTTGGGCAATCTACTTCTGTAGTGATATTGCCTCGGAAACCCAAGGAGGAGTTGCTATGAGTCGGGTCCAACTCAATGGCACATAAGAACAACAGCAATAATTCTTGGTTGGAAATTTTTCTCTTTCAGGGTTTTATATATACCATCCCACTGCCCTCTCACTTGCATGGTTTCTGCTGAGAAATCAGAGCTTATTCTTATTCATTGTCCTTCGTAAGTAACTTTTCATTTTTCCCATGATGCTTTCAGGATTCTTTCTTTGTCTTTGGTTTTAATTAATTTTATGATGATATGTATTTTCTTTTGGGGTCTATCCTGTTTGGGGTTTGTTGGACTTCCTGAATGGATATATTCTTATCTTTCATTATATCAGTGAAGTTCTCTTCCAACAGATCTTGGACAATTTTCTCAATGGTTTTCTTTTTTCCTTACTGTTTTGGAATTCCGATTACACATAGGCTATTCCTTTTGATGGTATTCCACATAAACTTTAGGCTTTCTTCATTTTGTTTTGATCTTTTTTCTGATTGATCCCTTTCCAAAGAAGTATTCAGGTATTTGTCTTCAATCTCAT
>NW_006922017.1:551865-553986 GCF_000298275.1 Orycteropus afer afer | reverse complement strand
GGGACCATTCCCTGGAGAAGGATGTCATGCTTGGTAGGGTGGAGGGTCGACGAAAGAGGGGGAGGCCTTCAACAAGATGGATTGATATGGTGCCTGCAATGATGAGCTCAAGTATAGCAGGGATTGTGGGGCTGGCGTGGGATAGGGCAGTGTTTCGTTCTGCTGTGCGTGGGGTCGCTATGAGTCAGAAACGACTTGACGGCACTTAACAACAACAACAACAGCATCGTACTTCAGGACAGATCTTAAAATGTTCCTTTTTTTTATGATGAATGTGATGCCATTCCTCTTCAATTTGTCATTCCCAACATAATAGACCATACAATTGTCTGATTAAAAATGGCCAATACCAGTCCATTTCAGCTCACTAGTGCCTAAGATACTGATATTTATGCATTCCAGTTCATTTTTAACAACTTCCAATTTTCCCAAATTTCTACTTAGTACATTTCATGTTCTGATTATTTATGAATGTTTGCAGCTGTTTCTTCCCATTTTGAGTCATGCCCCATCAGCAAATGAAGAATTACTCCATCCTCATCATTAAAGTTGACTCTACTTTGAGGAGGCAGCTCCTCCCCAGTCATATTTTAAGTGCCTTCCAACCCGAGGAGCTCATCTTCAGGTACTATAGCAGACAGTGTTTCACTGCTATTCATAAAGATTTCCAGTAATATGTCAAACAGTGTTTCACTGCTATTCATAAGGTTTTTAGTGGCCAGTTCTTTCAGACATGGATGACCTCATCTTTCTTCCCAATCTGTCTTACTCTGGAAGCTCCTCTGAAACCTGTCCACCATGGGTGACCCTGCTGGTATTTGAAATACCAGTGGCATAGCCTCCAGCCTCACAGCAACATACAAGCCATCACAGTACAACTAACTGACAGATGAATGTTTCAGCATTATTGGTAATATCCAAAATATTTAAAGACTAACCCCTTCCCCTTAAGAGAATATTTGCTGCTCTGAATGGTGCATTCCAGTGATCAACATTCCCTTATGATTCCAAGTCTATTGAGATACATGTACATACATGTCCCAAAATTTGTAATAATTCTTTGTGTGTGTGTGTATCAATGTCAGTGAAGATGCTGAGAAATGTCTAGCTTATGTCTTTGCATTTTGATGTATTTCCTTCTGGATTCCTTAGGTTTAAACTAAGCTGTCACGTTTAGAATTTATAGGGACTAATTTAACCCAAGTCACTAATAAATTAAAATGCCCCAGGAAAATTATGTGAATAAATTTCCTTTTAGAAATTCCTAGGTCAAAAAAAAATGCTTTCCAATTTCAGTTATTTACTGACTGGTTGAATCCTTACTGCTGGCAGAAGGCAGACAGGTCCTCTTTCCCTGGCTTCAAAGCTGTCTGTTCAGCAGCAAGGTTTCTTACCACTGCCCTGTTTCTCTTTTCACTTATAGGTTTTCAGTGCTGCTGATTGTTTTTGACCACAGAAATACAGGACAATAACATTTTCTCTGGGTGTGGGGGAGGAAATCAATAGGTGATACACATTCAGTGGACCTAGTATCAACACTATCTGCAAAGCTATATATGTATACGCTATGTATGTATATATGCTGGCATGTATACTACAATACAAGAATTTATAAACTGAGAAGGTAGGAGGAGTCTTTAAATCTCACTATCTTTGTTGAAGAGTCCCTCGGCAAACTATTAATGTGCTCAGCTGCTAACCAAATGATTACAGGTTTGAGTCTACCCAAGCACATCTTGGAAGAAAGATCTGATGATCTCTGTCTGAAAAATCAGCCACTGAACATCCTATGGAACACAACTCTAATTTGATATACATGGGGTCATCATGAACTGCAATCAACTCAACAGTAATTAGTTAGTTTTTGTTAGCTTGTCTTTGTGGAGGGCAAAAGCTATTCCTTAGCTATTAAAAATCTGAGATTTGGTAATGAAGAAATATGGGGGGTATGGCGGATGTGATCTGGGAAGCGTAGTCCTTTGTTGTTGCTGTTGTTAGGTGCATCGAGTCGTTTCTGATCATAGTGACCCCAGCACAGCAGAACGAAACACCACCCAATCTCGTGCCAGCTCCATGATCCTTGCTATACTTGAGCCCATTGTCGCAGCCACCGTGTCAATC
>NW_006922017.1:543207-551765 GCF_000298275.1 Orycteropus afer afer | reverse complement strand
ATTGCATCAATTCTACTCCTTTGCCCTTTCAATGGGTTATCTATTTCTGACAATTTAGTACTGATCTTCTGGATTTCTATCTGTAGATTTAGAGTCATTTCTAATTTTTCATTTATTTTGTCATTTTGTTCTTGTATTTTCTTCCAAAATTGTTCTAGGGTTTTGTCTGTGTTTTCCTTGGTCTGCCTCTCAATCCTTTGAAGATACCTAAAAATAATTCTTTTGAATTCCTTATCAGAGAGTTCCAATGCTGCTTCTTCCTCAGAGATGTGTTCTGGGTCCATATCCTGCTCCATTATTTCTACCACTTTATCTTGCTTCTTTGTGTGGACTGTGATGGTCTGTTGTCTCCGAGACATTGTGACATTGTTGTATTTAGATCTCTGTTAACTGTTTGTAAAGAGCAGTTAAGGGTCAGTCAGGCTCTTCTTGGTGGTTGTTTATCATTGGCCAGTTGGTGGGGGAAGGAAGTAGTGGCTCTCACTCAGTAAGTGGAGCTACAGGAGGCATGAGTGTGGTTGCATCCTAGGGGCACAGCTGCTGTCTCCCACTAAGTTAAACAAAAACAATGATCAAAAAAACATGCAAAAAGTAAAAGCAAGCAGACCAAAAAAACCACTGTATAAACATACAGGAACCATCACCAAAAAAAGAAAAGAGAAATAAACAAACAAACAAAACTCCTGCAATATCTGGAGAGGGGGCAATAAGAGAAAAGAGGTAGAGTAGGAGAATAATGAAGAAAAAAATGGGAAAAAACGAAAAAAGAAAACCAAGGAATGGGGTTAATCACAGGAAAGAAAAACATGGGAACTGGGAACAGACAAGGGAGAAAAAGCTGAAAACTAGAACCATGGAAGGTAAGAATGAATAATAATAATAATAATGACAACTGATAATAATTATAATAATTTTAAAACAGACAAAAACAAACTAAAAAGGAAAAAAAAAAATCTGGGTAGTGTGGGGCACAGCACCCAGGCTTCATCAGAGCACACAGACTGGGATAGAATTCCTCTGGCCCAGAAGGTTGGTGGGAATGTGGGATGGCCATACCTCTGGTTCACCAAGAGGGTGTGGGATATAAGAGTAACAAGGGGAATATCACACCTTTCTAGTCATTTGTGCCCAGAATGTCCTTGTGGTTCCCACCAGGTAGAGCCTATTCTTAGGTCCCTGTAATCTGAGATAATGCTGTCAATTTAAGTATCCAAAATGGTTGAACTGCTTGTAAACATTCAAAATGGCTGCACCTTCTGCACAGGCAGATGTCCACAGCTCACTCTGTCTCCCTCTTCACTGCTTCCCCTTTTATTTATCAGCCACCAGTGCAGAACTCCATGCAGTCCCTGGCTTGCAGTACCAATTTTTAGGTTAATTCTTAGGTCCTAACACCACTTGGCAATATCCAAGCTGCCCATGCCATCAGGATTGCTGACAGCCCACAGCTCCATATATCTTCTTTTTCAGTGTTTTCATGCAGGTTCTTCTATTACTGAGAGTTTAGTGCACTTTTGTATCCTTCTTTTCAAAGCTCAGGGCTCCAGTATTATCTTCTGTATCTGTGTTAATTGGTTTCTCTTTTCTTTGTTGAAAAGGGTCTGTGTAGTTTGTCTGCCTATTCTGCCATCTTACCAGACTCCTCTTTTATCTTCTTTTGATATTCTCTGGGTCATTCTCAACACTGCAACTCAAGGCTTAAATTTTTTCTTCAGTTCTTTCAGCTCGAGAAATGCCAAAAATGTTCTTCCCTTTTGGTTTTCTAACTCCAAGTTTTTGCAGATTTCATTATAATAATTTACTATGTCTTCTCAAGCTGCCCTTTGAAGTCTCCTGTCTAGATCTTTTACTTCATTATTTCTTCCATTCCCTTTAGCTGCTCTACATGCAAGAGCATCACAGCAATGCACAAGCCACTACAGTATGACAAATTGACAGAAAAGTGGTGGAGTCAGGGACTACATCTATTCAAATTGTTAATAATGTTCTATAAATAAAGTAAGCAAGTAAGGGACACTGTCTTTTGGTGTGTATTATCTTGGATTATTTGTCATGTATCCAGAGACTTAAAATATATAATTTTAGTAGCTCAGTTTTATCAATTGAATTTCACATTATCAATCTGTGCTGATGAGAAAATTCTGTGCTCTTATTCATCGTAATCCAATTCTAATCTCAGGGAATTTAGAAATTTGAGGCTGTATTCAGACAGTTCCTCGGTGACCTATGAGTGGAGGCATAGGGATTGAGTAATTATTCGTTCCAACTCTGATATCAGTAACAAGTTGCCATTGAGTCAATTCTGACTCATGGCAACACCATGTGTTGCAGAGTGGAACTGTGTCCCATAGGGTTTCCGTGGATCTTTTGGAACCAGGTCTCCAGGCCTTTCTCCAGAGTGCCACTGGGTGTGTTCGGACTATCAACTTTTTGCATAGTAGCTGAGAACTTTACTGTTTGAGCCACTCATGGACTCCCCCCAATTCTGGTAGCATCTGGATGACTGTCTCCTGTATTTTATAACATCTTTCTAGTGGTTGCAGTTCTCCTGTTACACAATGGTTGTCTTTAGTTTGTGAGAACATTATGTTCCATAATTAAACCTCCCTGGTTACACCTAGTTTCTACTTGATTGAAAACAAAGCACATTCCAGTCTTTGGAAAGTTAGTTAAAATTGTTAGATCTCAACTCTCTATGTAAAATGAGTGAGTCAAACTAGATGTCTAGCCATAAAATTTTGTTATCTTAACTATTTATTCATTCTTAAAATCAAAGTCAATACACAGTAGTGCCTTGGCAAATATTTATTTGAGCTAAACTATCTATCTCTATCTCTATCTATATATGTATCTATGTTTGGCATAATTGATCCTTTCAGACCTTAGCCTGTCATATTACCAAGTATAACAATCGATTCAGCTGAGTTATAAATAAGTTCTCTACAGGGCTGCCTCAAATGGTAACTGCCCTAGAATTTCTGAATATGATGCTGAATTTGCCTGCATCACTGGCTTCTGATGTACGTAGCTGTGATTGGAACAAAATGGTGGTACTGAAAGGCATAAAGATTTAAAATCCACAGGGCTAGGACCAGTGGGGCAGACAGATGTCAGCAGATATTGAACTAAGTAGTAAACATCAAGGAACTGGGATACTTTGAAGAGAACAGGGGAAAAGAGCACACTAAAATCACCACAGCTTCAGGATGTTTCTACTAGACTGAGAGGACCAAGAAGAAAATATTAGTCAAGTCTGGGAATCCACTCATTCCAATAATATGCCTGGCAGAGAGATCACTACCCATTTTGCAACATAGCCATAGGGCAAGCCTGGACAGGCTCTGGGTGAGCAAAAAGTCAGCTTCCCAAAACTGATCCAGCTTGCCAGCCCAACCCGTATACATATCCCACACGTGGAATCATTCTCTCTTTACTCCTACTTCTTTTCCCTTCTTTTCTTTCTTTCTTTTACTCTTTTTGTTTTTCTGTTACCAATGATTATTATAAATTCCAAGTGTTTCATTCTTCCTGCTCTAGAATGATTTGTGGGGATATGGAATGTGTTTGTCAGACACGTCCATCAGGGACTGTTAAAAGAAAGAGACATGAGTCTTGTGGTCACAAGTGGTTGGGCTCCTCCTTCCCCCCCATTCATTTCTGTTTGCTAAGTACTAAAATCTAAGTCTTTAGTAATTTATAATTCAAATATACTTATGAATGAATGTGTGTTTGTGTGTGTGTGTGCACTCAAAAGTATGTATGCATGTGGAGTTGTGTGTGTATAAACACTGATGGATATTTTTCCAAATGAACTTATGATGACCTCTAATTTGTGGTTTAGGAGAAGGAACTTTATGTTCTACTTTTCCTCTGGAGAAATTAAAAGACTGCTAAGGGTGGTGGTGGGGAAATTGTGCGTGTGTACGTGAGTTAGGTAATATTGAATGGAAAAGTTAAGGGATATTTTCCTTTGAAGTATTCCAAACAAGTCTGTTTATGTCATGGATAGTTACTTGGAAAAAATATATTTCTCCATGAAAGCCTTCTATAACTTCCAGAAAATCTCCCAAATGTTTCTGAGTAAGGTCCTGAAATAGATTTTTTTGAATAATAATTACAGCTACTATTATACATGTACCCTGTGCCTGACATTATGTCCAACAGTTTTTCATATTTATCTTTCACCTGCATAACCTCACAAGATGGACATTAATATCCCCAGAAAACATTATAGAGTAAATAAGTTGCACAGCTGTTTTGTCAGCATATATCTGACTGGCTCCAACCACTGGATACTTGCCATTGTGACATGCAGGGACTCTGATAGCTGTGGGGCTTATTTTATAGTTTGTCTCTTTTGATGAAAGTTTGTCCATAAAGATATTTTCTTTTGTGAACTCTAATAGTCAATGTAAAGTAATTTGATAATTATGATTTTAAAATTAAAAAATTGTAGAGTTTGTCTAAACATACCTATCTACCGTGTACTGAATATCTTAGAAAAGGTTGTAGAACAGATGGGAGCAGCCTTCCTATACTACATCATATTGATATCAGCTTTAAAAGAGTGATGTAGCAGAGCTTTCTAGAATCCAGACTTCATACAGCTTCCTGTTGTATACTCAGTAGCAATATTTGGATGCATTATTTCCTGAAATATAGTCCTTCTCTTAAAGAAAATGAACAGAATACTTCGTGCACAGAAATATCTTCTTTCTCATATATGTTCTCAGGTAAGGATTGGGGAGTCATTAAGAAAATGTTGACCTAGATTACATAATTTAATGATCAAAATTCTATTTATTTTCTTTTTAAGTAGGTTGGATAAAAATAAGTAATATTTATTACTTTCTTATTTATTACTTATTGTTGTTGCTGGGAACTCGGACAACATAACCTCAAGTAGACCAAAAAACTCCTTTGGGGGTCAGGTGCTATTCTCAAGTCAGCCTCTTTTAGTTGCAAGGAACAGAGTCACCCCCTCATGCTACCTCATAGGGCGTGAGTTATTTTAAGGGAGAGTGAGCAGAGTAGTTATGCAATAAGGGAACCAGGAAACATGGAACTGCAGTATAATCCAGCTTCACAAGAATCTCAGAACTCAATCAAATTTGGAAGAAGCTCAAGAAACTTGCTTCTCCAACCATCAGCATTATAGTCTTTTGGGCTACAAGTTTTGTGTGTGAATGTGTGTGTGTGCATTTTTGTCTCTTCATTTCTATTTCAGGTATTTTCTCTCTCTCTCATCTTTCCTATATTCCTGTTGAATCCATTTCTCTCTGCCTTTCTGCTTCACTCATAGGTCTATACAATATGCATTCTGTACTTACTCAGTTTTTGTATTATCATTTTATAGCTTTCATATGTCTTTTATTGCCAAAACTTACTCTATGTTAGGACAGGCTTTTGGTTTGTTTGTTTGTTTTTTCCCCCATAATCCTTGTTTCAGATTCCCAATGGAGAGAATTAGATAATCACTTTATCTTTTCATATCACCTGGTCACTAGCATCCAGTGGATTGTCTGCCCTCAAGGAAGACGTCACTCCTCTGGCCTGATTATGTGTGGTTAAGTCAGAGCTGGACACTTATATGAAGCAGTTACCCTTAGATACGATGACTGAATGCTTAGTGTAATAATACTGTCCTACAAATCGTTCTGTTATGTATTGGGTTGATATGAGTCAGCGCTGACTCAACGGCACCTAACAACAACATACCAAAAATTAGTGCAACAGAATATGTTTATTTTGAGTAGATACCATTCAGATCAGGCAATGGGGTCGGCACATTGAAAAGGGGACAGTGACAACAGGGTATTTATATCATTGTTATGTTAAATTCTTAGGTGATGACTTCAAAGCAGTACAGGGTTTCAGGGTCCATTAGTTACAGAAACAGAATCACCAAAGACACACCATACATCCCAAAACATAGCCTCCAGTCAGACTCTGGAGTTCCTGCTTCTCAAAACTGGCTGGTCATAGATAATTTTTCCAAAAGAACACTTGGGAGTGGCCATCTAAGGTACAACTGTTGGTCTTTCCCTATCTGAAGCAAAGAAGAGTAAAGAAAATCAAAGATGCATGGAAACAATTAGTCCAAAGGACCAACGGACCACGCATCCCCAGCCTCTATGACCATGAGATCAGAAGAACCATATGGTGCCTGGCTACCACTGCATTCAAAAGCATCACAATAGGAAATCCTGGATAGAGTGGGAGAAAAATGGGGAACAAAAGGCAAAATAATAAAAAAAAGACTAGGCTTACTGGTCTGATAGAGACTGGTGGAACCCCTGAGCCTATGGCCCCTAGATACCCTTCAAGCCTGAAACTGAACCTACCCCCATGCTTCAACTTTCAGCCAAACAGTAGATAGGCCTATAATGTGAACAATAACCCCAGAGAGGTTCACATCCCTTAGAACAATCAATTATATGAGGTCAAAATGGCATTTGCCCAGGGATAAAGCTCAGAAGGTAGGAAAGGATAGGAAAAGGGAATGAAAATGATAAACAATCTAAAAATAAAATAATTTGTTGTAAAGAAAGAAAAGACACAATGCCTAAGACCAAATGGTCTTCACTAAGCTGCTTACTATTGTTTGACCCATGACTCCAGAGAACCAGTTCCTTCAAGAAGGTTGTGTCATTTGCATTTCACAGGTTGTTAATGAGTCTATTCAGTTCTGTGGCTGTGTTCTTCTTCATATAGCCCAGCTTCTCAGATTATTTGCTCAGCATACAGATTTGAATAAGTATGGTAAAAGGATACAAACCTGATACACACACTTCCTGATTTTAAATCATGTGATGTCCTCTTGTATTGTTCAAAAGACAGCCTTGTGGTCTATGTACAGGTTCCTCATGAGCACAATTAAGTGTTCTGAATTCCCATTCTTCACAATGTTATCCAAAATTTGTTATGATTCACACAGTCGAATGCCTTTGAATAGTCAATAAAATACAGGTGAACGTCTTTCTGGGATTCTTTGCTTTCAGCTGAGATCCATCTGACATCAGCAATGATATCCCTCATTCCATATCCTCTTCTGAATCCAGCTTGCATTTCTGGAAATTCTCTG
Source organism: Orycteropus afer afer (assembly GCF_000298275.1). NCBI lineage: Eukaryota > Metazoa > Chordata > Mammalia > Tubulidentata > Orycteropodidae > Orycteropus > Orycteropus afer. Next base: position 544,681 of record NW_006922017.1, on the reverse strand, counting down.
TCAACATACTGCTGCAATCATTTTTAAATTATCTTCAGCAAGATTTTACTTGAATATGATATTAATAAAATTGTTTGATAATTTTCACATTCTGTTGGAACACCTTTCTTAGGAATGGGCACAAATATGGATCTCTTCCAGTTGGTTGGCCAGTTAGCTGTCTTCCAAATTTCCTGGAATAAATGAGTGAGCACCTCCAGCACTTCATCAGTTTGTTGAAACATCTCCATGAGTATTCTGTTACTTCCTCAAGCCTTATTTTTCACCAATGCCTTCCATGCAGCTTTGACTTCCTCTTTCAATCCCATTGGTTCTTGATCATACACTACCTCCTAAAATAGCTGAATGTCAATCAATTCTTTTTGAAACATTCTGTGGATTTCTTCCATCTTCTTTTGATGCTTCTTATATTTTTCAATATTTTTCCCTTATTGTTGTTACTTTGCCCTTAGAATCCTTCAATATTGCAACTTGAGGCTTGAATATTTTCTTCAGTTCTTTCAGCTTGAAAATGCCAAATGTATTCTTACATTTTGGTTTTCTAATTCCAGGTCTTTGCACATTTCATTATAATACTTTACCTTGCTTCTTGAGCCACCATTTAAAATGTTCTGTTCAGCTCTTTTATTTCATCATTTTTTTTTTTTTCCCATTCACTTAGCCACTCTGTTCAAGAGCAAGCTTCAGAGTCTCTTCTGACATCCATTTTGATCTTTTCATCTTTTCCTGCCTTTTTAATGATCTCTTTTGCTTTCTTCATCTATGATGTTCTAATGTCATCCCATAACTCATCTGGTCTTTGGGCATTTGTGTTCAATGCATGAAATCTGTTCTTCAGTATTTTGGCTTTTGTGGACTTTTCTAGTTGTCTTCAGCTTCACCTTAAACTTTCATATGCACAATTGATGGTCTGTTCAACAGTCAGCTTCTGGCCTTGTTGTGACAGATGACACTGAGCTTCTCTATTGCCTCTTTTCACAGATGTAGTCAATTTAATTTCATTCCTGTGTACTCCATGTGCTGAGGTCCAAGTGTCTAAAGCCTCCACTTATGTTGTTGAAAAAAGGTATTGCAATGAATAAGTCATTGGTCTAGAAAAATTCTATAATATGATCTCAGCATTATTTCTATCACCAAGACCATATTTTCCCACTACCGAAGTTTCTTCTTTGTTTCCAATTTCTGCATTCCAGTCAACAGTAATTATTAACACATCTTTATTGCATGTTTGGTCAATTTCAGACTGCAGATATTGGTGCATAAATTTGAATAATAATAGTATTAACTGGTCTTCCATGTAGGTGTATGGATATTATCCTATCACTAACAGCATTGTTATGAATAGCAAAGAAACACTGTTTGGTACATTACCACGCACCTTTAGGAATAGTCCGTTTAGGCTAAAAGGCTCTCAAAATAGGACAGGGAAAGAGTTGCAACATCTGAGTAAACCCAGCCTTACTCATATGGAAAA
>NW_006922017.1:532863-538092 GCF_000298275.1 Orycteropus afer afer | reverse complement strand
TAGATTGAATAAGTATGGGGAAAGGATACAACCCTGATGCACTCCCTTCTTGATTTTAAACCATGTAGTGCCCCCTTGTTCTGTTCAAACGACAGCCTCCTGGTCATTGTACACTTTCCTCATGAGTACAATCAAGTGTTCAGGAATTCCCATTCTTCTCAATGTTATCCATAATTTGTCATGATCCACACAATCAAATGTGTCATATCCAGTGGTAGGAATTGATGACTCATGTTGAATCAGGTAGACCTTATTGATGATATGATGGCTTCTAGGCTGTGTGGAACTCCTGATGTCCTATAGCTCTAACAATTGTGAAATTTCTTGTGTCATGCGCCTAATGATCACATGATCTTCCTGCTGGGAGGTCTATGTGGATCTTGGAGAAGACTTCTGCCATCAGTTTGAGCATGCCTTCACATTCTACAAGTTTCTTGGTCTTAAGCAAAGTTGTCTGTACTTTTGCCTCTTCATCAGCTAAAGCATAAAGGCCTTTTCTCATCTGTTAATCAGTCAGATTTATGTAGGTTAAAAAGGTTATAGAAGCTATAGTTCAGTTTCACAGGAGATTATTATGCAAAGCTTTATATCTCGTTGAGGGCTGTACCCTTAAATTTTGCAAGTAAATTTGAATTTTATCTTTTCATACATATTCAATAACTCCAATGAGATAATTTTTTAAAGCTAAAGTTGAAATCTATTTAGTTCACCAAAATGTCTTTTTTAAATAAAATAGGGTAAAATAGAAAATTTGAAGATAAATATTAGTTTCTGAAACTTTGTTTTGTGTATATCTATATCTCCATATATTTCTGTATCTCTACCATCCATCTAAGGAGCTCTGGTGGTACAGTGGTGAAAGCATTGGGCAGCTAACCAAAAGGGTGGCAGTTTGAACCCAGTCTGAAACATGAGACTGTTTGCTTCCATTAAGGTTTACAGCTTTGGAAACCCTGTGGGGCAGTTCTGCTCTGCCCTGTAGTGTTGCTATGAGTCAGAATCAACTTGATGGCAGTGAATTTTTGTGTTTATCATCCATCTATCAATCACCTATCTCTCCAACCTATGTTGTATCCATCCATCCATTCATCTATCTATCTAATTTATCTATCTATCTATCTTTAGTTTATAAAAAGGTTTGAAGAAAATCTGTCTTAGAGGAACTCTTAGAAATAGATTATTAGACTGGGTGACAATTCTTGTGATTTCATGATTGACTAAATAGGAAACACTTTGAATACAAGCATTTTTGCATTTATAGGTGTGCTATAATTTTCTCCACAATAACGTCTTCCTTTCATAACTCTATCCTCTTACAATCCCATAACTTTTTTTCCTTCACTTTTTTAAAAAGAGTTTTAAAAACTTCTAGATAAACTATCAGAGGCTTTTTTCCAGGATGAACTTGGAGCCTGTGGGACTAGGACATGGCTTGTGTTCCACCACAGACAATATCCTGCGGAAGAGGCAGGCAGAAGGTCACTCTTCAGTGGCCTTGGCTGACTGTCAGTGGGAAGTAAATGAAAAAGGTTATAAAAAAAAAATGTGGGCATGTGTTTGAGTACTGTGCCTTTCATGTATCCACCTCAAGCACGTAGTTGAAAGTCAATAGCCAATGAGACTTGTTTATATTTGACTTCTGAGAAGTATGAGCACAAAACTAGTGAAAGAAATTTAAAGTGAAAACTTTATCATGACATATAAAGCAGAGTGTGATTTATAAAACAGTACATATCATTAGAAATATTGATGCCCTATACAATTCTCACACTTAGGCTGTCTCCTAAAGAAAAGAATCTGACACATCTTAAATTGTCAGTCCACAATAATTGAGCCATCATTCATCATGTCAACTTCAAAGCAAAATTACACAAAAATATATGCCAAAAAATTAATATTTTCTGATTCATCTTAAGAAGCATGGACATATTTTGCAGTCAGTTTCTGGTAAAGTTGGCAAATAATACTTTCTTACATATTTCTGAACTCAGAATTTAAGGATTTAAACTAAATAGAGAACAGAAACCATGCTAATGGTGTCATTAGCAGGACACCAGAGTGTGGATTACACTAGGTGACACTGTCAGACAAGGTGACACCAAAATGACTCAAATTTTTGTGCAGTATTTCTGCAGAAATTGAATATTTTTATAAAAATATTCCTATAGTCAATTATAACAACAAAAACATTTTTTCATAAGCCCAGCTTACATGTACCTACAAGGCTAAAACTCTATGTTAATTTACTTTTTGAACCTTCTAATGTGCTCCAATTAGAGCTATCGTTATTTTCCAATTACAATGATGCTTGGAATCGTGTGGTTTTGCCTCCACATGCTACAAGCATGGGCTGTTGTTTATTGGTGCTGTTTTATTTTTACAGTCAGATTTTGTCAAATTTTCTGGTAGTTTAGCAACAATATTGTGGTAAGTAGTATTTGTGAAGCAATTTGAATAACTTTTTTGAGAATGAAGTAGTAATGAAAGGAAAAGAAAGAGAAATACAAAAATTACGATTTAAGAGTAACACAAGTGTTTTGGTTATTTCATGCTCCTCTAACAGAAAATAACATAGGTGGGTGGCTTTAACAAACAGGAGTTTATTCTTTTACTATTTGGAGGCTAGAAGTCCAAGTTCAAACTGCCAGGCTCTAGGGGCTAGGTGAAAGCCCCTTGACCTTGGGCTTCAGCTCTGCCTCTTGCTCCCAGCCCACTCAGACAGCTGGTGGCTGCTGAGGCTGACAAACCCAAGGTCAACAAGTAAAAAGGCACAGTTCCAAGATTATCAAACAGCATGGAGAATTTAAGTCCAGAAAAAGTCCCAAGATTAGCAGACTGTGGCAGGGTGCTTAATGAAGACTTGGCTATATGTAGGGTCCAAGCATGCCGAAAGCTAGAGACCCTCCTCAAAGTTGCTTCTTACATAGTGGAAGCAGACAACATCCCTAAAGGAGCTACTCAGCTGCTTCAGTAGATTCTACCATGGAGTTGATTACCAGTCTCACCATGGGGAATAACTACATCTAGTTGCCCAGCCACTTAACCAGGCCAAGCCAAGTTGACACATACCCTTAACTACCACAACGAGTAACATTAGTACCAAAAAAAAAAAAAAAAGAAAATTACTAGGGATTCTGTATGGTCTGATACAAGAACAGGTCTATGGGGGAAAATGACACCATGAGTTACCACACTGAGTGACACCAACCCTAGTGATGCTACTGAACCATGTACCTTTAACAGACTGTGAGATGTTGTACTAGAGCCAAAACTACACGAAGAACAACAAAAATTACATTCTTTTTTTCAAACAAGAAGACCATGGAAAGGATGCATCTCCTTGAAACAGATGGATAATGAAACAGAAATAATTCCTTTTTTTCTTGTCTTTTCTGTCACGAAAAATAACCATTAAACTAAAAGGGTAAAATCAACTTTGCAAGAGCTAATTGAAAACAAAGAAAGATGAAAACTTTGTAAGGAAAAACAAAAACAAAGAAACAAACCTAGGTATCTAAAGCTTAACTTCTCTTGACTTGAAAAATCACATCTCAAAGAGAGTTTACAAATAAGGATTTCCAGCTGGAATCAGCAAAGAGGGAGATAAATAAACACTAAGAATAGAGATGGACAAACGGAGTTCCAGCTTTTCGAAAAGCAGCAGCTTGGTTCCTGAAACTAAGACATGGGACTTTTTACACATATTGAGCAAAATTAATAAACCAGTTATTAAAGTAACATCTGTGAGCACTAAGAAAAGGAAGAAGTGAACCAGTAGAAGTTAACCAAAGTTCACTAGTCATTTCCTTTTTTTAACAATGTTGCTATATGAGTAGAGTAAGGAAATTTAATAGACAAGGCACATCTGCTGTTTGGGGCTGCACCTGGGCGGAAGGGGTCACTTTTTCTTAATCCCACAGCCTGTGGGATGGGTACTTTTTCCTACAAAAGTGTCACCCATACTACCTGCTGCCCTACCACAAGAGAATAAAATGACTCAGTAATATTCTCAGCTGATGAGAATATTCATGCTAATTAAGTTCCAGTCTGCAGCAGAAAAGTGCCTGGAAATAAGAACATGAATAATGATATACCATACAGACAAGTTTGAAGATGACAAGACATTGGGGGTAGAATTACTCATTGGAAGTAATCAGTGCTACTCAACATGTTAGCAAGCTAAAGAAGAGGCCTTATTTAGCACAATACCGTTTAATAGACTCTTATATTCAATGCTGAACTCAAACTGCAATGAATATATTGTTATTATTATTATTATTATTATTATTATTATTGTGATTTGGGTGAAAGTTTACAGAGCAAATTCACTTTCCATACAGGAGTTCACATACACTTTGTCTCATGACACTGACTACAATTTTCCACAGTACAACAGCTCTCCTCCCACTTCCTCCCCATAGTTACCTCTTCCCTGTGTCCTTCCCTCCATGCACTCCTGCCCTGAGCTGTCTCCCTGTGCATACACAGCCCTTATATTCTCCCATGATTGTTCTCTCCAAGGGGTATATCCACCTAGTGCGAATGTTCGCCTCATATAAACTGCAATGAGTATAGGTATGTTGTAACAATATTGTGAAAAAGACTTTGATCCTTTAAAGTTTTAGTGGATTGTAATATACGAGTCAATAGGGTAATATTGCTCCTAAAACATTCCCAAAATGCAATTAGGGAAATAGAATATTTAGAACAAAGGCATTAAAAATTTTTTCTAGTCTGTATTAATTGGATGAAACCTGGAATCATATTGCATTCAATTTTCTTGGAATCAGATTTTTGAGAAGGAGATTGGCCAAATGAATCACTTCCCAAGAGCTTTCAAAAATGTATGAAGAGGAAGAAATATAATGCAATTCCAATCTAGATTCCATCATCATTCTTTAAAGAGATGGGAGAACTAATCACCAACTTTATATAGAAAGGAAAGAGACTGTGGATAAGTGAAGCACTACTAAAGAATTAGAGCAAAGTAGGAGGCCTCACATGGCCTGATCTCAAAACCTGTTAGGATGAAGCAAAACCCAGGCCCCAAAATGTCAGTTAGCGGCTTCCTCTAGATGTCAGGCCCTGATGAGACAACCTGATAAGACAACTGCAGTAGCAGAACCCGCCCAGACTGTAAAGTCCCATGCAGTGACAGACTTCCTCTTCTGAAGCACCCTCATGCTAATTAAGTGCAGACCCCTGCTAACAGCTAATTGAACCCTGCCA
>NW_006922017.1:490639-511760 GCF_000298275.1 Orycteropus afer afer | reverse complement strand
ATTGAACCCTGCCATTTCCTTAAAGGACCCTGTCACTCCCCTGCTGTCCCCAAACAGGTCCTCTCTGTGTCTATAAAAATCCATGCCCCCTGCCCGGGGGTGCGACTTCTCTAGCCCTGCTGTTAGGGTATGAGAACCTCGCCCGGGAGCGCCAATAAACTGCTGCTCTAAAACAACTCCGTGTCTTGGTGTCTTGGTAACTCAGCTTTACACCTACTATATAGCCACACTAGTTAAAATAGCACGGTACTGGTATAACGACAGATATACTGGTATAATGGGACAGAATTAAGAATCCATAAGTAAATCTATCCACATATGGACAACTGATCTTTAACAAAGGGCTAAAATTCATTAAATGGGGAAAGGATAGTCTCTTTAATAAATGGTACTGGCAAAATTGGATATCCATTTGCAGAAAAATAAAATAAGACCTGTATCTCATACCATATACAAATATGAACACAAGTTGGATCAAAGACCTGAATGTAAAACCTAAAACTATAAAGTCCACCAAAGAAAAAACAGGGACAAATTTAGGGGCCCTAATGCATGGCATAAATACACTATTAAACATAACTAAAAACACACAAACATCAGAAGACAAAATAGATGACTTGGACCTCCTAAAAATTAAACATTTATGTGTATCAAAAGATTTCACCAAAAGAGTTAAAAGAGAACTGACAGATTGGGAAAAAACATTTTGGCAATGACATATCAGACAAGAAGCTAATCTCTAAAATTTATAGAAAACGGAAACAACTCAACAACAAAAAGACAAATAATCTGATTAAAAAATGGGCAGAGGACATGAATAGACACTTCACCAAAGGAGATATTCAGGCAGCCAACAAATACATGAAGAAATGCTTGCACTCATTTAGCCACTAGAGAGAGGCAAATCAAATCAAAACAAAAAAAATATCATCTCATTCCAGCATTAATAGCAAAATTTAAAGAAAAAAAAAACCAGAAAACAACAAATGCTGGCAAGGGTGTAGAGAGACTGGAACCCTCATACACTGCTGGTAGGACTGTAAAATGGTGCAAGCACTGTGGAAAATAGTACAGTGCTTCCTTAAAAAGCTGGAAATAGAAATACCATATGATCCAGCAATCCCACTACTAGGTACATATCTAGAGAAGAAGAGCCATGACACAAACAGATACATGCACACTCATGTTCATTGCAGCACTATTCACAACAGCAAAAAGATGGAAACAACCTAAATGTCAATCAATGGATGAATGGATAACCACACTATGGTACACACCATGGAATACAAAGCAGTATTAAAGAACAAGGATGAATCTGTGAAGTATCACATGGATGAACTGAGAGGCCATTATGCTGAGTGAAATTGTTATTGTTATGCGCCGTCGAGTCAGACCTGACTCATAGCGACTCTTCCTTGGGTTTCTGAGGCAGTATCACTACAGAAGTATTGCCCAACCTTCCTTCCAAGGAGTGGCTGGCGGATTTGAACCACCAGTCTTCTGGTTAGCAGTCAAGTGCCTTAGGCACTATACTACCAGAGCTCCTTGAGTGAAACAGTCAGTCACAAAAGGATAAATATTGTATGAGACCACAATTGTAAAAAGACAAGAAAAAGTTTTCATACAAAAAAATTATTTGATGGTTACCAGGGGTGGGAGGGGAAGAGGGGAAACTACTAACCAGAGGGTAACACATATTAACTTGGGTGAGGAGGAAGCCAATATATGATAAGGAAGAGGCCAGTACAAAATGATCAAGAAAAGGAAGATGCTGGAAGTACAAGAGTTAAAGGCAATAGAGGTAAATACTAATTTATACACAATCCTACAATAATAGTAATAACAATCAATAATCTACCAGTGAATACATTATAGACACACAAGTTGAACAAGTGTGGGAAAGAAAATAGGACTATATCTAAGAATATGTATAGGTTTAACAGAGGATACTTCTACATATGTATTTACATATACTGCAAATATATCCATTAATATAGTAGAGCATACAGTGGGCTGAATGGCTTAAAATCAGGAAAGGTGTGCATCATCGTTGTAATTTTTCCCCATACTTATACAATCTGTCTGCTGAGCAAATAATCTGCGAAGCTGGACTATATGAAAAAGAACACAGCATCAGGATTGGAGGAAGACTCATTAACAACCTGCAATATGCAGGTAACACAACCTTGCTTGCTGAAAGTGAAGATGACTTGAAGCACTTACTGACAAAGATCAAAGACTATAGCCTTCAGTATAGATTACAACTCAACATCAAGAAAACAAAAGTTCTTGCAACTGGACCAATAAGCAACATCACAATTAAAGGAGAAAAGATTGCAGTTGTAAGGAACTTCATTTTACTTGGATCTACAATCAATGCCCATGGAAGCAGCAGTCAAGAAATCAGATATCATATTACACTGGGCAAATCTGTTGCAAAAGACTTCTTTAAATCATTAAAGAGCGTAGATGTCACTTTGAAGACTAAACAAAGTGCACCTGATCCAAGCCATGGTATTTTCAATCACCTAATATGCATGTGAAAGCTGAATGGATAAGGAAGACTGCAGAAGAACTGATGCATTTGAATTGTAGCATTGGGGAAGAATACTGACTGCCAAAAGAATGAACAGGTATGTCTTGAAAGAAGTATAACCTGAGTGCTTCCTAGAAATGAGAATGGCCAGACTTTGTCTCACATACTTTGGTCATGTTATCAGGAGGGAACAGTCCCTGGGCAAGGACATCATGCTTGGTAAAGTAGAGGGTCAGCAAAAATGAGGAAGACCCGCAATGAGATGGAATGACACAGTGGCTGCAACAATGGGTTCAGGCATAGCAATGACTGGGAGGATGGCTCAGGGCTGGACAGTATTTCATTCTGTTGTACACAGGGTCACTATGATTTGGAGCCAACTTGATGGCACCGAACAACAACAATAGGGGGCAAAGTTATGAAAACGTCTAAGCCATAACCAGAGGAGCTCTGGTAGCGTAGTGCCTAAGGCACTTGACTGCTAACCAGAAGGCTAGTGGTTCAAATCCACCAGCCACTCCTTGGAAGGAAGGTTGGGTAATCTACTTCCATAGTGATACTGTCTCAGAAACCCAAGGAGGGGTCACTATGAGTCAGGTCTGACTCTGTGGCACAAAACAACCACAAGCCATAACGAAAAGCCCTGAGAGAGTGAGTCGCTGGGCCTGGGGACTCAGGACCATAATCTCAGGGGGCATCCTGGTCACTTGGCACAATAATGTCCACAAGGACAATGCTGTACATCCTACTTTGGTGAGTAGTGACCGGGGTCTTAAGAGATTGCAAGTAGCCATCTAAGGTGCATCTGTTGGTTTCTTCCTGTTTGGAACAAAGATCAGTGAAGAAAATAAAAGACACATGGGAACAATTAGTCCAGCTGACTAATGGACCATGAGAATCTCAGCCTCCATGCCTCCTGAGAGCAGAAGAACTGGATGGTACCACTACCAACCGCTCTGAAAGGGATCACATTAGAAGGTCTTGGATAGAGTGGAAGAAATATGTGGAACAATGACAACAAAATGGATCAAGAAAAGTTGATGGATTTGGTATTTACTCAGACAAACTGCACACTCCTGTGAAATCAAGTTTAGATGCATCCTGTAAGACTTTGAGGACAGAACTGCAGATTTGTTAAGACCTGCTATATTGGAGGTGGGGGTGAGGGCCCTTAATGGATGTTACTCAGCAGCAGATTTCTAGTCAATCAAAGACAAAGCTAGGGGCGAAGGGGCAGCAGATAACAGTGGGTTCTGTTTCATTTGAAGGGCTCTCAACCCTGGTTGCACACTAGGCTCACCTGGGAAGTTATTTTAAAATGCTGCTGCCTAGAGATTCTGACTGTATGAGTCTGTTATGGGGCCCTGGCAAAAAGTATTTTATGCAGGGCTTCAAACTGGTTCACTCCGGGTTCAACCTCCTGCTGATAATTTGCATTTTTATCCCAGACATACTCAGTCAGAATCTACATTTTAACAAGATCCCCAGGTGATTCTTATGTATACAAAATGGTTTTCCAAAAATCCTCAAGTAGTGAACTATAAAACAAGAGTGAAACCAGATTGAAAGCTAGTTGTTCTAAATTCCAGAGCCCCTGCTGTTTTCCTCTACAGACACCTCTAAGCTATCTAGGAGTTTATGCAAATCATGGTTTATTTAAGTGAGCATTTAAAAATTTTAATTTACCAAACCAGGTCTTCCAATTTTTAAGGCGTCTCTCTCAAATGTGGTTTCTGAGAAAGGAAGCAAAACAGTAGACATCCACATATTTTTCTAATATGGTCTGACGGAAAGTTCTCTGTAGGTTTTGAGAACCTCTGAGAACAGGAAAACTGGTGGAAGTAGCTCTTGAGAACTTAAACAGAGCACTTGAGGCCACAAAAAACTCTGAAATAAAACACCTTCCATAGGAATCAATGGATAACGTACACGATCGTCATTTCTACAGTCTAGCTCTGGTAGGTTAACTACATAGTATCACTGAGGAAGGGGAAGTTAAGCTCAAGGTGATGGTATTGTCATATCTGACATCTTCCCTGGGCTAGGTTCAACTCTGCTGAGTTTATTTGTGCGCAGTGGTTGGTGTAAAAGTACAGGAGAAAGGGTCTGTGACTAAGCAGATTATAAACACTCCACCTGAAGATTTCCTCCGAGGTCTTCACACACACTCAGGCTTATGAGATAAAGTAAATAAAGTTCCTTCTTGAAAGCTGCATGACGTCAAATGCTCTTTTCCTGACCTTTTATGATTCAAATCTGTTCAATTTTCAGGGACTGCTTTTGGATTTAGTTTATTTCGTTACTGAAGGTAAGCGCTCCTTCTGAAGAGGTGAGATTTTCCTCCTTCTCTTTGGGAAGAGAGTGAAATTTAATGCAGGAGAAAGGGGACACAGCGAACGAGCGTGGGCATCCCAATGTGTAGTGTGGTTCTCAACTTTAGCCTCACTTTCCTCTTCCCCCTGGGCCTCCAAAAGTATCTTTGCACCCGAAGCATATAGGTCATTAGGAACTAGAGCAAGTTAGAGCCCAGGAGGCCTGACAGGGGAGGGGCGCGCGGAGCAGGGGCCCGAGTGGCGGGGAAGGCGGAGCGCTGCTCCGATTTGCGAGTCCCAGGAGAGGAGGAGGGGGAGAAAGAGAGGCGATCCAAGGTCGGGGTGCGGCGAGAGGTCGGGGGTCTCGGGTTCCCCTTCCCCATCCTCGCCGGCCCAGGCTCTGATGACGTTGCGGTTTCCTCCTCCCTCCAGGGAGTCCCGCCCTCCGCCTCTCTCCCCCACACTCACTCGCCCGCGTCCGCCGGCTCGCGGTCGCGCCGCCCGAGGCTGCAGCGGCGTATTTCGAGACGCGGCGCCTACGGGCACCCATGGCGCGGCGGGCGCGCTGAGGGGTGGACTCCGAGGGCGCCGGGGGCTTGGGCGCCCTGGAGTAAGGGGGGGCTGGGAAGAGGCTCCGGGTCCTGGGCCGAGGCTGAGGAGGCGTCGCAGGAAAGGACGGATCCTTTGCCGGGAGCGGTAAGTGGAGAGGCGCGCGACGGAAGGGGCGCGCGGTGGGCGCCGCTCTGGGCCCCTTGCGGCGCAACTTTGTTCCGGAGCCTCGGGCGGGTTGTCTGGCCTGTTGTCTGGGTTCTGGCGTGAGGCAGACAGCCACGTCCCCCGCCGGGCGCCGAGCGTCGAGCGCTGCGGGCTGTGCGCCCGGTCCCGGCTCTGCTGGGCTCCTGGCGGGCGGGCGCGGAGCCGTGGGCTTCGGTTCCCTCCACCCCTGAACGCCCAGCACGGCTCTCGATTCACGCTTTCCGGTGCGTGGGGTCTGGCAGGCTGCTGTGCAGTTTCGCGGATGGCCCGCGGGGCTTCGGCTTCGCTCTACCCGGTGGGGGGCACCGCCTGACGCCCTTCCTTCCCCACAGACCCGGTTTAGCGGGGCTGGAGTTGGGTGGTGTGCGGATCCTGGCTTTGGCAGCCCCACTTCGCGGCTGCAGAAGCCAAGGAAGCATGTCCCGAGCCTCTCCCAGACGTGGATTCCAGCGCCGCTTGGCTCCATCGACACTCGGAGAAATTGTTGGTAAACCTCAGTGTGGGACGCTGCGCGGGCTGCTGTCCCGGAGCAGCCTCTGGTCCGGGTGTGTGTCGGGGGAGGAGGGGCGGGGAGAAGAGGGCTTACTCACAGGCTGGGCAGCTCTGTAAGCGATGCCACATGGGCTCAGGCATCTGCGGCGCCGGAATCCGAGTTACGTTTGTGACCTGAGAGCGTTTTCGTTTTCATCTCTCATTTTAGGCAGCAGCCTCCGCTGGGATCGGCTGGCCCTTAAGCTTGAAACCGAATCCATTGCGTAAAAGCATGGGGTGAACTTCATTTACCTTAATTCTTTAGGTCAGGAGATGGCACTTTGAGTTTCTAGGGATCTTCGTGTAATAAAGGTCTTTTAAAAGTTTGTCACTAGCAATGGTTTAGAGAAAGCTAGTTAATGATACATTAAATTGGACAATGGGCTTTCTCACTAAGAAATAATTTTAAAACAGTTCCCTCCCATATATAATTTTTCACATACGATTTAACTTTTTGAAGAATTCCTTTTTCCTCTGTTTTTGTTTGATTTCACAACAAATGATAATCTCCACAAAGTGAAGTATTGTGCAGTGTTTCAAAGAATAGACTGTACTTCTAAGTGGGGTCACAGAAATTTTTGTAATTTGCATGGAAGAAATAAAACATAGGATTATCTGATATTTTGGGTCTTTTTTTTCTCTTAAGATCACTATACAAGTATAAGTCCTTTTTGTGAAGTCTGTAGATAAAGATGTGTTCTAGTAAAAATGGAGGAAGAAAAAGTTTGAATTTAATGACTGTCATTTAGTGAAGGCACTCTGGTGGCTTTGGTGGTTAAGGCATTAGGCTGCTAACCAAAATATGGACAGTTAAAACCGGCCAGCCACTCATGGAAGAAAGATGTGGCAGTCTGCTTCCATAAAGATTTATAGCCTTGGAAACTGCATGGGGCAGTTCTGTGCTGTCCTATTGGGCCCCAATGGGTTGGAATCGGCAGTGGGTTTGTTTGGATTTTGGTCATCCAGTGACTGTACTGTGTGGGTTCAGCAAAAAGTGCAAGACAGTGCTGGTCACTTTAGGAGAGAGAGAGAGGAGCCTAAGAAACAGCCCTAGCTCCCTGGGTGCTGCTAATCTGTTGTTGTTTTGTGCCATCAAGTCGCCCCAAGTCATAGTGACCCCTCCTTGGGTTTCCGAGGCAGTATCACTACAGAAGTAGATTGCCCAGCCTTCCGAGGAGTGGCTGGTGGGTTTGAACTGCCAGCCTTCTGGTTAGCAGTCAAGTGCCTTAGGCACTATGCTTCCAGAGCTCCTGCTGCTAATCTAGGTAGGGAGAAAAACAGATAAACCATAGCTGAGAGTTTGAACTTGGGATGAATTATTTTTCATGGACTGTTATATAATGTCAGTTTCCATTTCTTCGATTTACGGTTAATTAAATAAAAACACTGGCCAACAAAGTACATTTTGACATTCAGATGAAAAAATGTTGTTAGTGTAAATCCCCAAACCCATTGTTGTGAAGTCGATTCTGACTCTTGGTGACACCGTGTGTTACGGAGTGGTTCTGTTCTTAGGTTTTTCTTGGTTGTAATCTTTCAGGTAGTAGACAGATCCTGAGGCCCTTCTTCTGTGGTGCCACTGGGTGGGTTCGTACTGCCAATTTGAGATTAGTAGCTGAGTGCAAACCATTGTTGTGCTGCTTAGGGTCCTATCAATAGTATAGTCAACCAGTAAAAGAGATGGAATCTTGGAGCAGAACACAGTATAGACCTTTGCCCTATGAGAGTTTCTGGTCCTGCTGGGTAAAGAAAGACTCAAGTTTTCTCACTCTGATTGGAGACTTGGTTGTGGGAAGACATGGGGTAAGCGAGTTAGAAATCAGCTAGGTTTGCCATGTGACGTCAGGACATAGTGTTGTCGTTGTTATGTGCCTTCGAGTTGGACCCGACTCATAGCTGTCCCTCCTTGGGTTTCCCAGGCAGTATCACTATGGAAGTAGATTGCCACATCTTCCTTGAGAGGAGTGGCTTTAGAGACCGTCAAGTCGGTTCTGACTCAGGACCCTGTGTACAACAGAATGAAACGCTATCCTATTCTGTTCCATCCTCACAGCAGTTGCCGTGTTTGAGCATATTGTTGTAGCCACTGCGTCAGTCCATCTTGTTGAGGGTCTTTCTCTTTTTCACTGACCCTCTACCAAGCATACTAACATCTGTGTGTACATCTACTTTCATATGTATCAAATTAGTTGACAAATTAGTTAATACAATTCATTTAAACGGGATTTGTGGGCTTTCCAGTACTGTACCTAGCAGTGCTGTCACAAGAAAATTTGGCAATCACCTATGAGATGAAATTCTTAACTTTACAGGTGTTGCCCAACCTTTTTCTCATTAGAAAGTTTTTTTTTAATCTCTGAAAGTGTTTTAAGATCATAGATGAAAATACACTCTGCAAGTAAACAATGGAGTATTTTTTTTTTTTTTTTTAAATATGTGGTTCTTGATGTTATTTGTGTCAGAATATTTGGTATCCATTCCTGCTTGCCTGGATCATGTTGTGCTGCATGAAAAAAAATTGTTTGCCACTCAATATTATGATTTCAACAAATGTTTGGGGAGGAAAAAAGAAAGATAAAATATTTATATTTATGATTTAATATATACTAATCTCAATTTTCAAAAGAGGCCAAAAAAAGTGAATGACTTGTACTTTGTAGTTGCAGCATATATTAAATGTTACTTAATGTTAGAAGGCTTGAGTCCTAATTAATGTAAATATTTTAATCCTTTATATCACAATGTCTTCTACCACTCTTTACCCATACCCCACTCTACACTGCAAAGGAAAAAGAGAAAAAGATGTTTATTGTTTTGGGATATGTTTGTGTCAGGCCTCTGAGGAGAATATGTGATAGAGGGAACTTCTTCATCCATTTACTGCAAGGGGCTGGACCTTTTTTGTGGCCGAAGAAGTGGGTAAAGCACCCAGTGAAGTGACCAGCATCTTCTGAAAGAATGGGTACAAACAGAGGTCAGGACTTCACTATTATTAAATGTGTTAGGATTTTCTCATCTTGGCATTATATTACCTTCCTTTGTAATGGTTTGTAGAATAAATCCAGGGAGGAGAGGGGGTAACCAAATTACCAGCAGATGTTTGGATGACACAACAAAATTCTCTGGACCTAAAGTCAGTGCCCAACATGGGAATCAAGCTAGTGTATAAGACCAGAGTACTGAAAGGGAACATCTTTTCCCCTATGCAATTCTTATGGTGAATTGGCAGAATGGGAATTCTCTGCTGTTTAAAATCCCAGACTCCCAAGGTAGTATTTCCATTTGGTGGTAGCAATAATTAGAAATAGGTGAGTTTCAAAAGTCTTGCATATGCTACTATTGCCCATAAACTGTCAGCTTCCTAGAGTGTATATGTTTCTCCCAGGCTATTTAAAGCCCAGTTCTAAATTGGGAAATTAGGAAAGTTCCTTCTACAAATTACACTTTACATTAAGTGGATAATGATCTTAATTGTAACAATTGTTCTTTAAAGAAAATCTATATATGTGATAAGAAATGTAATCCTAAATTCTGACCCATCTAACTTTAATGTCACATAACTTCTACTTATGCAGAGCCCAGCGTTTTGGTTAGCTGGTTGTGGTTAAGAGCTGCAGAAAAGAGCTAAACTAGAAAGAGAAATACCAAGTGTGATAGATGAGTCAAAAGGATTAATAAACATTTTCCAAATTCAGATTGATTTAAACAATTGAAGGCAAGGAAAAGTCCCTGCTAGTTCACACAGTGGCTACACAAGTCCTTGTGTTTTAAGATTTCTTTCTTCAAAATGTTCTTTTTTCTAATATTACCTTGTTTTAGACTAGTGGAAACAGAGATGTAGAAGAGATGTATTCATGCCATTTTCAAACTAAACGAGACCCACCACTGCTGTCAAGTCGTTTTGGACTCATATGCATTGGAAAGTCGTTTTAGGGGTGTGGAAATGGAAGTACTGTGAAGATAAAGGACTTGTCTCATTTCATGAGTAGTTAGTGACATACCTTAAATAAGAGACTAACCTAAATTGTAGTTTAATTCTACCTTTCTCCTTTATGACTGCAAATTCATAGTATTAAAGACTCTTAAATTTTGTTTTCCTACAGATCTACTTTATTATCCCTTTTACTGCTTACTATTGCCCATGAACTGTCAGCTTCCTAGAATGTGTATGTTTCTCCCAGGCTATTTGAAGTGCCTTTCTGCAGACTGCCTCCTCCTCCACTTTGCTGTATCTCTGTAGACCCCCTCCTCCTCCGCTTTGCTGTATCTCTTGGCCTGCCCTGTAAGGATTCCATTGTGAGGCCTCCTCTAATTCTTGCAGAGCTCTAGGCTGGTTGCACTTTTCTCATTTGCTGGCTTTAAGTTTCTCTCCTGTTGGGTGCTTTGCCATTTGTGCTGCTTGCTTCTGGCGGATCTAGGCAAGCTCCAGCTTGTTGAGGCTGTGGACTCTAGGTCCTCTTTCAGATACCCAGAAGAGTGTATATAAACCTGGTGGTGGTAGGGTGCTGAGAGCCTGTTGGAAATCATGAAGAAGAGGGAATGATTTTAATTTGGAAAAAGAAGAAAAGTTTGTTAAGGGCATCTGTTTATTTCGTGGGTGGAATAGTTTGTTCAGTCCTTAATTCATAATAAGGCTATGAATTTATTGTGTATTAAAGTTACCACTGGATTTCCTTCTATTTGTTTCAAATCCCTTGGACTGTTCTTTAAACATCATCTTGATGAGTGCTGTTTTTCATTAAATGTTAGTAAGTAATTCCTGAATGAACTGCATTTGCCTCGTCAGTGACATGTTGAAGTTATAAACAGTATTGATAGTAAGCATGGCTTGCTTTGGCATTTTATAATTGAGGATAGTTACGGCCACTAGGTGCACCTTTTCCTGTTTTAGAAAAGTTACAAAACGCGTACACTGTATTCAGCATCAGCTTCTAATTGTGCATAGGAGATCTTTTGTGGATTATTTGTGTCCATCTGCTTTGTTCTAAACAGAGGCAGAATTTGCAACTGAATATGTGTCTGCATTTCAAAAAAACTTTATTTTTTGTGTTATTTATAGAATTTATAGTGGCTTTCTTTTTCCTGATAAATGTGAAAAATAGCAGGGTACTCAATAATGTTCTGAGTGTATGTTTAGATGAGTTTATATGCCCTCTTAGTAGAAATTGAATAATAAGTATACAATCAGTTAAAATTCTGTCATTTAAATCTTTGCATTTGACATACTAGTTGCATACACAGATACCATAGAGCTGTAAAATTGTATTTGTTGATTAAATCAGTGTGTTTGCAAAAATGTTGCCATTTTTCTCATGTGTAACAAACGTAGTTACTAAGCAATAGGCATTTAATACGGGCAGATGTTACACCACAACAAAGCTGAATCAGCATTTCATAACTCTCAAAAGGAATTTGTAAAGGAAATGGACTCCCCAAGCTTGTGGGTCTATAATATTTTTATTGATGAAGTACTCAGGCAGTATACAGGCTTTACTGTTGGCATCAAATGGCAGTTGCAAGCAAAATGAGGGTATGAGTTAGCAATTTTTAAAAGGAGAGGTAGCAACATTAGTGTTGATTGTATAAATTTCAGTGTGAAAATGTAGTCATCTGCAGTTTCTCTGCACAAATTGATAAATTTTGGATTCTAACTTGAATGCAGTATATTCATTTAAAGAAATAACTGGCTGGAAATCAACCTTAGTTCACAAAGGTAGTCTTTAGATTGGCTTAACTGAAAGAGTTACAGTTTCTAAAGTTATCTTACACCCAGAAAATTGCTATAATGACAAGAAGCTCAAGACTGAAATGGTAAAAATCATAAGGTAGTTTTAAAAAGTGTTGCCTGCCACGGTGCTCGCGACACTCAACACCCTGACACTTTGTGTGGGCAGTTTTGCAGATCAGGATGCCATATAGCTGCAGGATGACACTGCTTACCTTCCCTTTAATTCGATTCTGAATTTTTCTTCTTAAAGCTGTGCTATTTTTTAAAGTTGTTTTATATACAACAGTATGATATAACAAAACATTTATATATAACTATGTAACAAAACATTTACCAATTCAACATTTTTTTACATATACCGTTCAGTGACGTTGGTTATGTTCAACATGCTGTGTAATCATCACCACTGTTAGCTTCCAAATAATTCCACCAGCATTAACAGAAACTCAGTGCCCTCTAAACTAAGGGTGCTCCCTCTCTCCCTCCCTTCACCCTGTGAATCAGTAATCTACCTTGGTTGCTATAATTTGTTTATTTCATATTAGTCAGACCATATAGTATTTGTTTTGTTGTGACTGACTTACTCAGCACAATGTTCTCAAAATTCATCATATTGTAGCATGAATCAGAACTTCACTTCTCTTTATGGTTGAGTAATATTTCATTGTACGTGTTTGCTGCATTTTATTTATCACCTGCTGATGGGCTTTTAGGTTATTTCCATCTTTTGGATGAACAATGCTGCAGTGAACATTGGTGTAAAAGAATCTGTTTTTATTCCTGCTTTCAATTCTTTTGGGTATATACCTAGGATTGGGATTGCTGGGTCATAACATAGTTCTGTGTTTAACTTTTTGAGGAACTGCCAAACTTTTCCACAGTGACTGTACCCTTACCACCAGCAATGGATGAAGGTTCCAGTTTTTTGGCATCCTTGCCAACATCCATTATTTTCCATTCTTTATTATTATTATTATTTTATCACAGCCATTCTAGTAGGGGTGAAGTAGTGTCTCATTGTGGTTTTGATTTGCATCTCCCTAATGATTAATGATATGAATATCTTTTCAGGTGTCTTTTGGCCATTTATATAATTGTTTTGGTGAAATATATATTTGATACCTTTGCTCTTTTTTTTTTCTGATTGGGTTGTTGGTCTTTTTGTTGTTAAGTTGTAGAAGTATATGTATGTGTGTGTGTGTGTATATATATATGTGTGTATATATATATATATATATGTATTCCCCCCATCATGTTGGGCAATCAACTTCTGTAGTGCTACTGCCTCAGCAACCCAAGGAGGGGTCTCTATGAGTTGGGACCAACTCGATGGCACATAACAACAACAACAACCACCATACCTGGCCTTTATCAGACATGATTCCCTAGTATTTTCTCCTAGTCTTGAGGTTGTCTCTTCGCTTTGCTGATAAAGTTCTTTGAAGTAAAAAAGTTTTAATTTTGATGAAATCCAGAAGCTGTGCTATTTTGTTATGGGAATATATCTGAAAACAGACTCTAAACAGTGGATTTCTAGAATTCCAGAAATTCTAGTAAAGCACTTTTCGTAGGGCCTTTGCAATTGAATGATATAGGTACGGGAGTATTAGGGGGCCAGGTTTATCAACCCCATGGATAATCTGGCATGGGCCAGCTGGATTTTGAAATCACCTGCAGTGTTCACTTCTCCTTTGGGGGAATGGGCCTGGCAGGAAGGAAAAAGCAGCCTGAAAGGGAATGTTGAACAGCTGTTTTCCATCTTCCCTGAAGAAAAAGAAGGGGAAATAGACTTAAAGCAAGCAACATGAAGGATTTATGCTAAATACGAGGAAGTTTTTCTGAATATTTTTAACCTCTAGTGTGGATTTCTGAAGAAGGCCTTTCAGTTCTCTGTTTAGAAAGGTTTAAGTGAGATAACTTAAAGGGACGTTAGAATTTGTCTTCTGGGACTCTTAAGCTCATAACTTCTGCTCTCCTCTAGATTTGAAAATCTTAATAATGAAAAGTAGTTTAATCATTTGAATGTAGAAAAAATAGTGTTTGAAATACAAGTTACCTTTATAATTTCTGTTGTGTGCCGTTAAGCCCATTTTCCTGTTCTATATGACAGAGTAGAACTCATTCGTTGCTACCTCATGTGACACGGTAGAACTGTCCCTTAGAGTTTTTTTGGTTGCAATCTTTGCGAGAGCAGATCTCCAGGCCTTTCTTTAGCAGAGCTACTGGGTGGATTTGAATATTAACCTTTCGGTTAGCAGCAGAGCACTTCTGCTTAAAATTTTTATTGTATTAAAGTATTTGTTGACTGGTTAAATACTGATCACATAAGAGTTGTTCACTCTTCCCTTCATGTCAATAGTAGACTGCCTTAAAACTCTTCCTCTCTGCTTAATCTGTTGACTCTCCAATCAGGATACTCTTCTCCACATTTCTTTTATAGCATAGAAAGCTTTTTTTGAAAAATCTTAGTACCAGACTATGACATTTCATCAATATTTTTTTATGTTTCTCTCCTCTGGCTTTTATAGTGGAACCTGTCTGGAAGTAGCTGGGAAGGAATCTCAGTGGTTTCTTGAATGTGTGAGGCATTCATCAGTCACACGGTCAAAATATGGAGACTGCTTGAGTCAGATGGAGGCTGGAAACTTCTCTCATATATCAAACCTTTCCCCCCCCCCCCCACCCCTTCACTTAAGTTAATGGGTGTCTGCCTTCCAGTTAGTGGTTTACCCTCCCTTCCTTACCCACCTCTGGTAACCACCAAAAAATATTTCTTTTTTGTGAAACCCTTTTCTTGACTTTTTACAGTAGTAGTCTGAGACAATATTTGTTCTTTTGTGATTGACTAACCTCATTCTATATGAAGGCCTCTAAGTTCATCCATGTTATGAGATGTTTTTCAGATTCATCATTGTTCTTTAATGCTGTGTAGTATTCCATTGTGTGTATGTACCATAGTTTGTTGATCCATTCCCCCATTGATGGGCATTCTGCTATTTCCATCTTTTTGCAGTTATACTAGACTTCTTGTTGTAGCAATATTTATGGTTTGAAATAATAATTATAAAAGTAGAATGTTAACTTTGTTTCATTTTGTTTTAGAAGATAGAGTCTCCAGAACTGATCCCATGGTTTCAGGCAAATGGTTCTGTTTTTTCTTGATGTTAAAATCAGGTAGTATTTAAGATGTAATCATTTCAAAAGCAGATTCATTTTGATGTAAGAATCCAAAAGAAACAAAACAAACCCATTGCCTTCTCATGAATGAATGACACCTCATGACAAGTCATATGTTATAGCGTAGAACTGCTTCATAGGATTTTCTTTATGGAAGTAGAATACCAGGACTTTCTTCCATGGTGCCGTTGAGTGGGTGTGCAGCTCCAGCTTTTAGGTTAGTAGTTGAGTCGGAACAGTTTATGTCACCAGGGATGGTGCTGGAAAATGTACTTCCAGCTGATGTTGGGTTAGTAGGCCTGGGATGTACCAAGAAAAGAACCCCAACAAAGTCAGTGTCTTAGGCACTTGGAAGTATTTCTATTTAGCTTTTCAGCCTGTACTTTTAAACAGTTTTCAAGTGCTTTTCACAGTTGTCTTTCTAGAGGAAACTATGTTTCTTAGAAGCACTGAAAACCCTGAAAAGTTTTCTTAGGTAAGAGTGACTTTTGCTGGCCCCTTTAGTTGTGAGGTCTTTTTTTTGTTTTTGTTTTTCTCATCTTCCTCTATTTCTACCCCAAGTCTTTTGTAGTTAGACTCTACTAGTACTAATGTGAAACCAGGAGAAGTGAGGGGCAAAATAAGAATTGATCTCTTGCTGTTACATGCAGGTTCAATTTATCGTTTTTAAAATGCTAATATGAAATTTTAAGATCCATTTTGTCCTAAGGAAACCACTTTTGTTCAGGTCAGATTCATCCTATTCTTATCCATATATCAGAGTTAGAAGATTTTCATCATTAAAATTTATAGACTTAATGTGATTTGCATAGAGTTATTCTGGGTAAAATTTAAATTAACAAATGATATTTGAATGTCTGCTATGGGAACTCCAAAAGTTCAGTTTCACCAGCACTTATAAAATTTCATGTGCACTTTTAGATTAAGTTGGATCACTCCCAAAGCCTATTGGTGAAGGTATGTTTGGCAGTATTTATACTGCTAAACTGCCATAGAATGATAAATCCTATGACTTGACAGTGTTAAAGTAGTTATATTACAGTTCGTTCTTTGTGGGCTTACAGTTTTTTTTTTTTTTTTTTTTTTCCTTGTTGGTGAAGCCACTGAGGTTTAGTTCAGTGATTGTAAACTTTACAAAGGTTGAATCTGTGTTACTTGGGAGTAAATGCCTTGATATATAACTTTTCCCAATCTCGTTTGAACCTAGAGGTTCAGATAAAAGAACATTATACTTTGTTGTTGTTGTTACGTGCCATTGACTCGGACCCTACTCATAGTGAACCCTCCGTGGGTTTCTGAGGCAGTATCACTAGAGAAGTACATTGCCCAACCTTCCTTACGAGGAGTGGCTGGTGGGTTTGAACTGCTAGCCTTCCGGTTAGCAGTCAGTTGCCTTAGACACTGTGCTACACTTTAGTGATAGAAATACTGAAAAGATTTAGTTACTCAGCGAGTATTTTCCAGGTACTTCTGTGTTTCAGGAGATGTCTGGTTGGAGGGGAAAAGAGAGGCATGCAAAATAAATATATAATATGGTTTCCAGCCTTGAGGAGCTATGAAATCTAGTTGGAAAAGAGTAACTTAGTATAAAACATGAGAACAATTAAGCACTGAGCAGAGACAAATGCATGCAGCAGAATTTCTTAGAAGAGAGAAATCTGTGAAGGTTACATGAACAGAGAATATTTAACTGGGAAGAGAGGATGAATTAGGCCTTAGAGGATTTTATGAGGAAAAGGGTGGAGGATAGAGCATGGCAGGCAAGGTGGCCAGCTGAGCAAATGCTCTGGAAGGAGAGCAAGTAGAGAAAGGAGGCAGCTGGCAGGCCAAAGATAACTTCTTGGAAAAATTCTACGAATTCAGTTATCTCTTTTCATGACACTCTCTTTCCCTTTCTTCCTCCTCTTCTTTGTATGTTCTTTCACTGTTTTCCACAGATAATGTTTGATGGCTTGTAGTGTATGTAATCAGTTGTGCTTGACACCGTAGGAGAGACAAGGAAGACTAAGACCTCTGCGTCCCAGAAGCTTACTCCGGAGTGGGGGAGAGCTGCCTCAAATCTCTTTGGAATCCAGAGAAGCCTAAAAAAAATAGATGTGAGAAAGGAAGATAAATGGACTTTGAAATAACTGATGGTGTTAAACTGGGTTGTCTAGAGAAACTGCTAAATGGACAAGGAGGCCACATCTTCTGACCTCTTCTAACCACACAAAAGGAAGACAGAATCAACATCAGTAGCCCAAGGCTCATTACTGTGAGGCCAGACATGCTACCTCCCTCCAGCCCTTTCACCAACCCTGACACCAACCATTCCTCCCGCAGCACCCACCATCTTTCTGCTGGGTTCAATAATTCGCTGCAGTGGCCACACAGAACTCACAGATTATGGGGTTTATTAGGGAAGCACCAGGCTACAGTTCAAGTTTAGGAAAAATGCTCAGTCTCTCTCAGCCTGCCGTGTCTCAGCCAACAGTGTCTCACAGTCTCTCTGCCAGTAGTGCATGTCCCTTGGTGTCTCACTCAGCAATGTGTGTCTCGTGCTTCTCTTTCCCAGTGGTACATGTCTCTCAGGAGCATAGGTCTCTTTCAGCAGCATGTCCTTTTCAGCTAGCAGTCAGAGAGAGAGAGTTCTGCCTCTAGGAGGCCTCCTTTTGAGCCTGGCAGAGTGGCCAAACTAGCCAGTCACAACATCAGAATTCTAAGCACCTGAGAGAGAGCAAACTTCCCAGAACATTGCTTTGTGCCACGTCCAACAGAAATACCCCAGGTGGATAACTTTTACAATCAGGAGCTCCTCAGTTGCTCACAGCAAATTCCACCACGGAGTTTACAAAGACTTATGGCTAGAAAAGCCATACCAGGTAATTTACTACACCTCAGAAACAAAATCAGTAAAGCTTATATATATGGAGAAAGAGAAATTTATCTTAGGAAAATGGCTCACACAGTTATAGAAGCTGGCAAGTCCAAAGTTCTTGGATCAAATGCCAAGCTGGATGCTTTTCCTGATTCATGCAGCTGCAGGGACTGAGGAGCTCAAGGTTGGCAGGCAGTATACTGGCTGTTGACTCCAATGAATGATGAATCAAAGATCTCCAGGCCAAATGGTGGATTGTTCACTCATGGACAGTTGTAGACAGCACAACAGAATCCCGATCCACAGAAGAGTGTCTCTTTTCCCAGGATGTCCATAAATATACTGGAAGCAGTCCACACCCCTAGGGAAACTCCCTTTCAATGGGTTGGCTGCTAAGAACATATACATCCGATCCCATCATTGGAACAACCCACATCATTTAAACCACATAGAGTTGTGGTCCAGCCAAGTTGACACATAGCTCCAACTATCACAGTCCACCCCTTGTCAACTTGGCAGTTGTATACATCTTCTTAATCATATATAATCTCTAAATAAGGACAATTATAAAGTCATATTTGTGCCTAACATGATATGATAAGATACGTACAACAGATAAGCATTAACCTTATTTACATTTCACAGTTTATAACAGAAGGAAGCAAAAATATTTGATGCACATATACAATGAAGAAATATAACAATCATAGTCCTCATTTCTGCACCTGGTCAGGTGGTCATGCTGATATTCAGAATTACCTTCTTCCACCACTCTATTTCCCTTGCTCTCAGCAAGCACCTCACCTGTTCGTGGTTCTTTGCCTAATGGGGTGACACATACCTTCATTCCTGAAGGGTCTGGGCTATTAGTAGCCATATCAGAATCGGGTTGTTGTAATTTTCCATTGACTTTAATAACAGGGCATGGTAGTACTAAGAGATGTCTGTGGTAGTTCAGTTTGTGTGTCAACTTGGCTGGGCCTGGTGGAGTATTCCCCATGATGACACTAGTAATCAACTCCATGGTGGAATCTACTGTGAGCAGCTGAGTAGCTGCCTTAGGGAATGTGGTCTGCTTCCTGTATATAAGCAGAAACTTGGGGAATGGTCTCTTATCTTATGGCACACTTGAACCCTGCATGTAGCTGTGGTGGTGTTCAGCAGCCTGCCATGCTCTGCCGACTTTGGAACTTAACAATGGACTTAAATTAATGGCCTGACATGTGGTTTGGTAACATCGGGATTGTGCCATTTTATTTGTCAACCTTGGGCTTGTTAGCCTCAGCAGCCAGTAGCTGCCTGAGATTTCCTCTAGCTTCATTGGGCTGGGACCAAGAGACAGAGCTGAAGTCCAAGGTCGAGGGGCTTTTACCCAGCCCCCAGAGGCTGGCACGTTGAACTGGGACTTAAAGCCTCCAAACTGTGACAGAATAAACTCCTGTTTGTTCAACCCATCCCGTTTGTGGTATATTCCTGTCAGAGTGGCACTAGGTAAGCAGAACAACATCTTAAAGAATCTCCTGTATTCCAGACATATTCTTCTTTACCTCCATTATGTAAAGCCAATCCAGTTTTCCCTTGGTAATCAGGATCTATCACACCAGATAGTACAGTAATACCATTCTTTGTCTGTTGATCCAGAGGCATGAGGAAGCAAAAATGACCAGTTGGCATTCTTAATTTCTTCTTCTTTTTTTAATTGTGATTTGGATGAAAATTTACAGAGCAAATTCACTTTCCGTACAGCAGTTCACATACACTTTGTCTCATGACATTGACCACAATTTACCACAATGCAACAGCTCCCCTCCCACTTCCTCCTGATAGTTACCTCTTCCCTGTGTCCATCCCTCCATGTACTCCTGCCCCCTGAGCTGTCTCCCTGTGCATAAGCAGCCCTTCTTTCTCCCATGATTGTTCTCTTCAAGGAGTGTATCTACCTCAGGTAAATGTTCAACTCATATGCCTGTCTTTTGTTTGGCTGGAAGCCACAGATGTGGTTTCAATTCCAGACCTGAAGGGCAGCTAGGGCCCATAGTCTCAGTGGTTCCACCAGATTCTATTGGACCGGCAAACCTGTTCCACCCCCCTTTTTTTTTTCATCCAAATGATTTTGAGTTTTGCTCCACATTGTTCTCCCTCTCTATCCAGGATCTCCTTCATAGATCCCCTTCCAAGTTGTTGACATTGGTAGCCAGGCATCATCTAGTTCTTCTGGTTTCATAGTCGTATAGGCTGCAGATTGGGTGGTGTACCAGTCGCTAGGACTAATTGTTTTCATTCTTCTTTGCTCTGGACGAGGAGAGACGCATCATTGCATCTAGATGGCAGCTTGCAAGCTTTTAAGACCCCGGTCGCTATTTGCCAAAGTAGGAGGTGGAACAATGTTTTGTGTACTATGTTAAGCCAATTGAGCTTGATGTCCTCTACAGCTATGGTCCCGAGCCCACAGGTTCAACTACTGGGTCCCTCTTGGTAGCGGCTGTGACTAAGCAGTGACTACAACCTTGCCCCTTGTCAGCTCTCCTATACACCTGAGAATTCACATCATACACATAAACTTATAGGACCATTGTCTGCTAACCTTATACATGTTCTTGGGTATACTACCCGCTTCATAGAGATACCTACTAGTTCAGCCTGTCCACCTATCTAACTACCAATATATCCATGTTTGCCTTCACTGACAACGCCATACTATATGTGCAAAAGGGTTCATCTTTGTTGTCTGTACCTCCCACGTCCCTCTCTATGTCTTTCTTTTCCTCAAGAGAGGAATAATAACCCTCACTCACATTTGGTACATTGCCCTTCTCTTCACCCAAATCAATACTTAACTCTATCTATCTGACAGTGTTCCCTGCCCTCCTCTCCCACCCCTATTAACCAACAAAGAACATGTGCTTCCATAGATAAACATTTCCTTGACTTTTACAATAATGGACTAATACAGTATTTAACCTTTTGTGATTGACTTATTTCACTCAGCATAGTGTCATCCAAGTTCATCCACATTATGCATTACTTTGCAGATTCTACATTATTCTTTAGGGTTGCATAGTATTCCATTGTGTGTATGTACCATAGTTTGGTTATCCATTTCTCAGTTGATGGACACCTGGGTTGTTTCCATGTTTCGGCTATTGTAAATAGTGCTGTGATGAACATGGGTGTGCATATATCTGTTCTTGTCATGGCTCTCACTTCTTTAGGGTGTATACCTA
>NW_006922017.1:470531-472255 GCF_000298275.1 Orycteropus afer afer | reverse complement strand
GTAAGCTCATTTTACTTTGGATATGTCCATAGCTGTGGTTTCTGGGTTATGTCATCTTGTGTATTAATGGTTGGTTCTTATTTGCTATTTTTGGTTCTCTGCTCAAAGGATTCCCTTTAGTATCTCTTGTAAGGTTGGTCTGGTTTTACAAATTTCGTTTAACAAATTCCATTAATTTCTGCTTATCTGGAAATGTCCTAATTTCACCATCATATGTGAGGGACGATTTTGCCAGTTACAATTCTTGGTTCAAAATTTTTCTGTTTCAGGTTTTTATATATACCATCCCATTGCCTTCTCGCTTGCATGGTTTCTGCTGAGAAATTGGAGCTAATTCTTACTGGCTGACCTTTGTAAGTAACTTTTTGCGAAAGGAAGTGAAAATTTTTTGAGTGGGTCAACTAGGGGTTGTAGTGAATGGTACTACTCCCATTTCTACCCCTTGGTTCTGGACCTGTGAATCCTGGCTATTGTAGAAACAGCGCTGTATATTGGATGTTGGTTTAGAGCATATACAGCCTCCTGGAGAACATTGCCTCAACCCTTCAAGGTATAGCCACCTAGCTAATTGTGTTTTCCGTAGGCCATTCCATTGTTCTGTCAAGCCAGCTGCTTCAGGATGATGGGGAACATGGTAAGACCAGTGAATACCATGAGCTTAGGCCCATTGCCACACTTCATTTGCTGTGAAGTTAATCCCTTGATCTGAAGCGATGCTGTGTGGGATACCATGATGGTCTTTAAGGCATTCTGTAAGTCCACAGATGGTAGTTTGGCAGAAGCATTGAGTGCAGGGTTGGTGAATCCATATCCAGAATAAGTATCTATTCCAGTAAGAACAAAATGCCATCCTTTCCATGATGGAAGTGGTCCAATGTAATCAACCTGCCACCAGGTTGCTGGCTGATCACTCCGAGGAATGGTTCCATATCATGGACTCAGTGTTGGTCTCTGCTCCTGGCAGATTGGTCACTCAGCAGTAGCAGTAGCTAAATCGGGCTTGGTAAGTAGGAGTTCTTGTTGCTAACCACATGCATAACCTCCATCCCTGTCACCATGGCCACTTTGTTCATGAACCCATTGAGCAATGACAGGAGTAGCTGGGGAAAAAGTATGGCTGGTTTCCACTGAACATATCATTTTATCCACCTGATTGTTAAAGTCCTCTTCTGCTGAGGTACCCTTTTGGTGGGTATTCACATGAGACACAAACATCTTTACTCCTTTGGCGCATTCAGAGAGATCTATCCACATACCTCTTCCCCAAACATCCTTGTCAACAATTTTCCAATCATGCTCCTTCCAAGTCCCAGACCATCCAGCTAAGCCATTAGCCACAGCCCATGAATCCATGTATAATTGCACATCTGGCCATTTCTTATTCCATGCAAAGTGAACAGCCATATGCACGGCTCAGAGTTCTGCCTATTGGGAGGATTTTCCTTCACTACTGTCTCTCAAGGAAGTCCCAGAAAGGGGCTGCAGTGCCACTGCTGTCCACTTTCTAATGGTGCCTGCATATCATGCAGAACCATCCGGAAACCAAGCACAAATTTTCTCTTCCTCAGTCAACTGATCATAAGGAACTCCCCAAGAGGCCATAGGTGCAGAGTGAGACGGGGAAGGTAATGTGACTGGAGTGGAGACCATAGGCATTTGGGCCACTTCCTCATACAACTTATTTGTGCCTTCAGGTCCTGCTCGAGCCTGAACTCTGATATACT
>NW_006922017.1:466984-470396 GCF_000298275.1 Orycteropus afer afer | reverse complement strand
CTACTAAAGCCCAATAACAGCTTTAAAAACAGCTAAAAGCTGTTTCTCAAAAGGAGAGTAGTTATCTGCAGAGGATGGCAGCGCTTTGCTCCAAAATCCCAAGGGTCTGCATTGCAATTCACCAATAGGGACCTGCCAAAGACTCCAAACAGCATCTTTGTCTACTACAGACACTTCAAGCACCATTGGATCAGCTGGATCATATGGCCCAAGTGACAGAGCAGTCTGCACGGCAGCCTGAACCTGTTGCAGAGCTTTCTGTTGTTCTGGGCCCCACTCAAAACTATCAGCTTTCCGAGTTACTTCATAAACAGACTGTAGCAACACACCCAAATGAGGGATATGTCGCCTCCAAAATCCAAAGAGGCCCACCAGACGTTGTGCCTCCTTTTTAGCTGTGGGGGAAGCCAGGTGCAATAACTTATCCTTCACTTTAGTGGGATTATCTCGACATGCCCCACGCCATTGGACCTCTAGAAATTTCACTAAGATGGAAGGTGCCTGAATTTTTGTTGGGTTAATTTCCCAACCTCTAGCATACATATGTCTCACCAATAAGTCTACAGTCATCAATACATCTTCCTTACTAGGTCCAGTCAGCATAATGTCATCAATATAATGGACCAGTGTGATGGCTTATGGAAGGGAAAGGCGATCAAGATCCCTACAGACTAAATTATGACATAGTGCCAGGGAGTTGATATACCCCTGAGGAAGCACTGTGAAAGTGTACTTTTGGCCTTGCCAGCTGAAGGCAAACTGCTTCTGATACTCTTTTGAAATTGGTATGGAGAAAAAGACATTGGCTGGATCAATAGCTGCATAAAGTACCAGGAGATGTACTAATTTGCTCAAGCAGTGAAATCACATCAGGAACAGCAGCTGCAATTGGAGTTACCACCTGATTAAGTTTATGATAATCTATTGTCATTCTCCAAGATCCATCTGTTTTTTGCACAGGCCAAATAGGTGAATTAAATGGTGATGTGGTGGGAATCACCACCCCTGCATCCTTCAAGTCCTTGATGGTGGCAGTAACCCCTGCATCCCCAGGGATGCAGTATTGCTTTTGATTTACTACTTTGGTAGGTAGAGGCAGTTCTAATGGCTTCCACTTGGCTTTTCCTACCATAATAGCCCTTTCTCCACATGTCACGCACCCAATATGGGAATTTGGCAATTGCTCAGTATGTCTATTCCAATTATGCATTCTGGCACTGGGGAAATCACTACAGGATGGGTTCAGGGACCCACTGGACCTGCTGTGAGACATACCTTAGCTAAGACTCCATCAATAACTTGACCTCCATATGCCCCTACTCTGACTGGTGGACCACAATGATGCTTTGGGTCTCCTGGAATTTGTGTCAGTTTAGAGCCAGTGTCCAGTAATCAAAATCAAAATGTCCAATAATCAGAAAAGTGTGATTATTTCCTTTTCCCCAGTGAACAGTCATTCTCGTAAAAGGCCTCAGATCCCTTTGGGAAAGGCTGGGAGAAAGATTGACATTTTAAATTTTTGGCAGTGTAGTGGGATCCTTCCTCAAAGGGACCTGGCCTCCCCTTCATTCAAGGGGTTGTGGGTGTGTAAACTGACTCAAATCTGGGAATTGATTGAAAGGCCGTGACTCTGTATTCTGATGATTCAATCTAGGCTGCTGTTGATGTGCCTAAAATTCTTCTCTCTATAACAGATCAAGTAAATACTTAGTAGGTTTGCCATGTATTTCGCTACCAGGAACACCATGCGCAAGTAGCCAATGCCATAATTCCACACAAGTCAGACTATTCTGATTACTGTTCTGACTCTGCTGTCCATTATGGTAACCATGCCCACCTTGGCTTTGTCGATGAACTGCTGCCACTTGGCCCCTACTACCTCGGGGTCCAATAAGCCCCATAGTAATTAAGTGTCTTAGTTCAATTATGGCAGTTTGCACTGTCAAATCTGGCTGACATACAATACCAATCACAGCAGTCTTCAAAGATGCTGGAGCTCCCTTCACAAATTTATTCCTCACTGAACTGGTAAAAGGCGTGTCTTCTGGACTCTCCACTTCTGGCTCTAGGGGTCTGATAAATCTCGTAAATCCATTCTAACAGGCCAGTCTCCCTAGCGTCTGGTTACCTTCTTCTACATGTACCAAGGCAGGTCTGGTAGTTCAGCTTGACTTAAGGTAGGCCATCACATAATCCTTTCCTAACCTGATAGCGTAGTGCCTAAGGCACTTGACTGCTAACCAGAAGGCTGGTGGTTCAAACCTACCAGCCACTCCTCGGAAGAAAGATGGGGCAATCTACTTCCGTAGTGATACTGCCTCGGAAATCCAAGGAAGGGTCGCTGTGAGTCAGGTCTGCCTCGACAGCACATAACAACAACAACAACAACCTGAAACATTGAATGAAGAATCCGTACTTAGTCGGCCTAAATCAATCAACTCAGACTGATCGAGTCTTACATTCCTTGCACTGTTATCCCACACCCTCAGTAGCCATTCCCATACATATTCTCCAGGTTTCTGTCTTGTACATGTTAACAAAATCAAGTAGGTATTTTTGGGTATAGTGTACTACCTCCTCAAGTGGAGGAGTCACACTTTGTATTTCACCTTTTGAGGCTTGCTTGGACTTAACTTTAGTTATAGGTCTAGCAGCAACAATGGGTCGTTGGGGCAGTTCCTGAGAACATTTGGCAGTGTCTTCCATGGCCTCTGCCTCAGGCAATATCCCAGCAGGAACAGCTGAGTTAATCCCATCAAACTGAGGTGGAAGGATAATGGTTTTACAGTAATCCCTTCAGATGGGAGGGATTTAAAAGAATTTATAGGCTCAGTATCCTGATCTTCTTGGCTATCTTCCCATATGTCCCCATTCCAGGTTTCAGGATCCCATTTTTTCCCAATCAGTGCCCTCACTTTAACTTCCGACACCATTCTGGGCTGGTAATTTAATTGGCATTGTAATTCAGCCACGCTTACAGTAAGACTCGGTTTGGTTTTCAGCAATATCAGCTCTGTTACTAGAAGAAATAAGACTTTCTTTTAGAGCACAACTGGAAACACTGAGTTCTTTTATGCAGTGGTTAAGTCATGACTCAGCAGCCCTGAGCTCATCTCACTCTTTCACCACTTTGTCTAGTGTAAGTAGGACCACCCAACCAGCTTCCTTACACTCCTCATGC
Source organism: Orycteropus afer afer (assembly GCF_000298275.1). NCBI lineage: Eukaryota > Metazoa > Chordata > Mammalia > Tubulidentata > Orycteropodidae > Orycteropus > Orycteropus afer. The sequence continues at coordinate 467,215 of NW_006922017.1, read as the reverse complement.
TGACAGTATTGCAGAAAAGTATCAAATATGCAATCACCCAGAACTTCACTTGTCAGAAGTACTTGATCTATTGGTGGTGCTATTTTGCATATTAATGTTGCCCCCTCTTGCCAGGGATTAGCAGAGCCCTCTTTACTAACAGTGTTTCTTTGCTATTCATAAGGTTTTCCCTGGCCAATTCTTTCAGAAGTGGACGGCCTCTTCCTTCTTCCTAGTCTGTCTCAGTCTATA
>NW_006922017.1:465443-466044 GCF_000298275.1 Orycteropus afer afer | reverse complement strand
GGCTGGTGCGGGATCGGGCAGTGTTTCGTTCTGCTGTGCATGGGGTCGCTATGAGTCGGAAATGACTCGACGGCACTTAACAACAACAACAACTTTACTAACAGAGGCAGGGTCACCAATGTCTTTACAATTAATAAAATTGGAGAACCAATTTAGGAAGCCCATCTTTATGATTTTGTCTTTCTAGAACCACTCTCAGTACCAAATATGTTAGACTGGGTTCTCCAGACAAACAAAACCAGTAGCTTATGTATAGAGAGAAAGAGAAATTTATCTTAGGAAAATGGCTCACACACTTGTAGAACCTAGCAAGTCCCAAGTTCTTGGATCAAACATCAAGCTGGAGGCTTTTCCCAACTCATGCAGCAGCAGGGGCTGAGGAGCTCAACGTTGGCAGGCAGTATACTGGGTGTTGACTCCAACAAATGACGAATCCAAGATCTCCAGGCCGAATGGTGGATTGTTCACTCACAGACAGTTGTAGGCAGCACAACAGAATCCCAAAACACAGAAGAGTGTCTCTTTTCCCAGGATGTCCATAAATATACTGGAAGCAGGTCACACCCCTAGGGAAACTCCCTTTCAATGGATTGGCTGCTCA
>NW_006922017.1:431118-464738 GCF_000298275.1 Orycteropus afer afer | reverse complement strand
TTTTTTTTTTTTTCTCCCATGGAGCTGCTAGTGGGTTAGAGTCCCTGACCTTTTGGTTCACTTCTGAGCACTTACCCATTGGGCCCACTGATGCTCCTTGGTTATGCATATATTTAGTACTGAATGTGTAGTTGTTGTTTTTGTTAGTTGCCATTGAGTCTGCTCCCACTCAGCAACCTTATGCATAACAGAATGAAGCATTGCCTGGTCTTGAGCCATCCTCATGGTAATCGGTGTGTTAGAGTCCATTGTTTTGGCCCCTGTGTCAATCCATCTCTCTTAAGTACTTCTCTTGCTTTCACAGACCCTACATTATACCAGCCATGATGTCCTTTTCTAGCACTTGATTTTTCCTGATGGCATGTTCAAAGTAAGCAAACTGATGCTCCCTTGTGAGGAGCATTCTGCTTATTTATTTATTATAGTGCTTTAGGGAGCTCTGGTAGTGTAGTGCCTAATGCACTTGACTACTAACCCGAAGGCTGGCAGTTGAAACCCACCAGCCACTCCTCAGAAGGAAGATGGGGCAATCTACTTCCACAGTGATACTGCCTTGGAAACCCAAGGAGGGGTTGCCATGAGTCGGGTCTGACTCGACAGCACATATCAGCAACATAGTGCTTTAGGTGCAAGTTTACAGAGTAGAGTTTGTTTTACATTCAACACTATGTGTACATTTAGTTTCACTCTAATTTACCATGTCCAACCCTAACCTAGTCTCCTCCCTTTCCTGCCCAGTAACCCCCTCCCCCCATGCCCCTCAAAGTTATGCACTCCTATTTGTCCTGCATTTCCTCCTTGTGCCCCATGGTTGATTGCTCCAAGGGCTGCATTTCCATAGAGTATTTGAGTGAGTCACTCTGGGTTGAGTGGTCTGTGTTACATCTTTTTTACTCTTGGGCTGAGAGCCAGCCCCTGGGAGTGAGTTTTATGCTAGGTCCAAAATGTATTCTAGGGCCATAGTAGTGGGGGTCTCACCAGACTCCATCCAACCAGTAATTCTGGTCATTATTGAGTTTTTGGATTATGTTCCACATTTTTACTCCTACTCTATCCAGGATCTTCAGTTTTGCTCATTTCCTGGGTGCTTGGCATTGATAGCCAGGTACCATCTAGTTCTTCTGGTCTTGAGGGCCATCATGTCCTAGGGCTGATTGCTTCAAATGCCCTTTTTTTTTTTTTTCATTCTTTGCTTCTGATGATAGGAGACCATTAGCTGCATCTTAGATGTCTGCTTGAAAGCTTTTAGGACCCCATTCGCTACTCACCAATGTAGGATGAGGAACAAGACTTTTATGTATTTTTTTGTGCCAATTGAGTCTGGTGTCCCCCAGTACTAAGGTGCTGAGTCAGTAGATCTGTTGGATCTCTATCACTCAATGTCTGGGTGTCTGTGAGGGATTACTCTATGTCTGTCTTCTGTTGTTTCTGTAAGGATCGCGGGTATTCTGTATCATTGGTGTCTGTGTAAGGTTAGCCTCAGCTGAATCTATCCTTGGTCTAGCGTATACTCCTGTTCACTGACCCCCATCTGATCCTCTCAGATGTTTATGTATTTATCTGTAGCCTGGTGTTTGGTGTTAATGGTAATGCAGTATTGTGGGTATACTGGTTGGTATTAGCATCTGTCATCATCTCCTGTGTGCACAATTCGATGTTCTCCCTTTTCCTAATGTTATCATGGTAGTCAGACTCTTTCCATATATCCCTTCCCTTACCCACATCAGCATGTGGGCCCCAACTAGCCTGAATTAAGCCTTCCCCTTCCCTCCCCACCCTGGTAACCTGCAAAGTGAGTTCTCTTTCCCAAGCAAACCCTTCTTTGTCTTTTTATAGTAATGGGCTCATACAGTATTTGTCCTTCTGTGATTGACTTATTTCACTCAGCATAATGTCCTCCAGGCTCATCCACATTGTAAGATGATTCATGTATCCCTCATTGTTCATTAATGTAGCACAGTATTGTGTGAATATACCATAATTTGGTTATCCACTCATCCATTGATGGGCATTTAGGTTGTTTCCATCTCTTTGCTATAGTGAATTATGCTGTGATGAACATAGATGTGCATATGTCTGTTCATGCACTGTCTCTCACCTTTTTTGGATATATTTCTAGTAATGGAATTGCTGGGTCAAATGGTATTTCTATTTTCAGTTTTTTAAGGAAACGCCATGCCGTTTGCCACAATGGTTGTACCATTTTACAGTCCCACCAGCAGTGTGTAAGAATTCCAATCTCTCCGCAACCTCGCCAACATTTGTTATTTTCTGTCCTGTTGAACTTTGCTATTATTGCTGGGTGAGATGATGTCTCATCGTTGTTTTGATTTGCATCTCTCTAATGATTAAAAATCACGAGCAATTCCTCATGTGTTTGTTGGCCGCCAGCATACTGTTTTTAGTGAAGTGTCTGTTCAAGTCTTTTGCCCATTTTTCAATTGGGTTGTTTGTGTTTTTGGTGTTGAAATTTTGAAGTTTTCTATAGATTTTGGAGATAAATCCTTTGTCAGATATGTCATAGGCAAATATTTTCTCCCAGTCTGTAGGTTCTCTTTTTACCCTTTTGACGAAGTGTTTCGATGTGCATAAGAATTTAATTTTTAAAAGGTCCCAGTCGTCTAGCTTCTCTTCTACCTGTGAGGAGCATTCTGGTTGTATTTCTTTGAGACTGATTTGTTCACTCTTCTGGCAGTCCAGGGTATCCTTTTAAAACTTTAAAGAGGTGTTTTCGGCAGATTTGCCCAATGCATTATGTTGTTTGATTTCTTACTGCTGCTTCCATGGATATTGATTGTTGATGCAGGTAGAATGAAATCATTGACAACTTCAATTTCTTCCTCATGTAGAGGAGATACAGCTAAAATTATAAACGTTCTTTTTTTAAAAAATTATGATTGTGGTGAAGGTTTACAGAACAAATTCATTTTCTATACAATAGTTCATATACATTTTATTTCATGACATAGATTGCAGTCCCCACGACATAACAGCTCTCATCCCACTCCCTCGCTGTGGTTACCTTTTCCCTGTGTCCTTTCTTCTGCATTTCTGCCCTCTGAGCTATCTCCCTGTGCAAATACTGCCTTTCTGGTCTCCCATAAGGAGCTCTGGTGGCATAGTAGATAAGGAGTTTAGTTGCTAACTAGAAGTTCAGTGGTTCAAACCCATCAGCTGCTCTGCGGAAGAAAGATGGGTGGTCTACTTCCATAAAGATTTATAGCCTTGGAAACCCAGTGGGATCACTGTGAGTCAGAATCAATTTGATGGCATTGAATTTCTTAGATTTTTTTTGTTTCTTTTCATCTCCCATGGTTGATTGTTCTAAGGAGTATGCCTACCTGATGTAAATGTTCATCTTACATGCTGGTCTTTTGTTTGAGTGGAAGCCATGCAAATGAGTTCATTTCGAGGCCTGAAGGGTTACTAGGGGCCATCTATCTCTATCAGACCAGTAATAAAACTGTAGACATTCTTATTGACTCGTTCAATAAGAATGAACCCAATTCATGAAGGCCCAATTCAGATGCCACCTTTTCTGTGAATTCTTCCTTGTTCACTCAAGGCAGGAGGATCATTCTGCTTCTAAATTTTCAGGAGTATTTTATCATTCCCATGAAAATGTATTGGGTTTTATCTTAGTAGTTTGTGTAAGGGTCGTGTTTCTTCTGCCAGCTTATAATAAGGTATAAGTACCTTCATCGTTGACACCGTCTCTGAATTCTCAAAATGTATAGATTGGTTTACAAGGAGAGACCATTTATAAATATTTTCCCAGGGAAGGCTTCAGAGAGCACTGCATTCTTTAAACGAGTTGTGAAGTTGGATGTAGGAAGGTAAATAGAAGGAATCCCATAAAGAGAAACAGAGTAAAGGGCAAAAATGTGAGTTATGCTTAAGTAGATCAGTGTGATAATTTGTGTAAAAAGTGATGGGATTCAAAAGATAGGTCAGAGATAGACTGTGGAAACTCAGTTGAGTTGATAGCTGAGTTGAGAAGATGGCTGTGGGAAACAGAAGTTCTTAAGTAGGGAAGTGATATTATGATGTAATTACTTTGTTAGGAGTTTTATGGTTTACAGAAATAGTTATTTCATAGTTAGTGTTGGTCAAAATACTGCCTGGGTTTATATTTTGGCTCCCTTGCTTTCTTTGTGACTGTGGAAAGGTTACTTGATCAGTCTGTGCCTCAAGTTTCCTCATCTGTGGAAAGGGGATGATATTAAAATCTACATCATGGGGCTGTTTCTCTGCTATTCATAAGGTTTTCCCTGGCCAGTTTGAGAAGTGGATGGCCTGACTTCCTAGTCTGTCTCAGTCCACAAGCTGGGCTGATACCTGTGCACTATGTGCACCCCACTGGGTTTGAAACACCAGTGGCACAGCCTCAAGACTCACAGCAACACGCCACCACAGTAGGACAAACTGACAGACAAGTTTGTCTCCCTTAGTTGTTGGAAACCCCTCCAGCCACCCTTACTTGGATCCTTGCGGCTGACTCCTTGATCTGTTCCAGTCCCCTTTGCCTTTTATGTCCTCTCCCTGCCTTCCTGCCTTGCTGCTGGGGGGGTGGGACGTGGCCTGGGTTCCCTCTCCTCACCTGGGTCCCTGCGGCTGACTGCTCGATCTGTTCCGGTCCCCTTTGCCTTTTCTGTCCTCTCCCTGCTTCCCACCTTGCTGCTTGTGAGGGGTGGCCTGGGTTCCCTCTTCTTACCTGGGTCACTGCAGAGGCTGTAGTGAGGATTAAATGAATTCATCCATGTGAAGTATTTAACAGTTTCTGAAACTAGGCAAGGTCTATGTAAATTTATTGTTTAAAGCAGCCTTGAAGAATATATAACAAAAATTAGTCTCTGCTTAGCAATGAAAAAATTATAGAGCCTTCAAGTCAACTCTTTTGTATCTACCACACTATGGCCATGATATACTATAAGGATTGTATAAAAGAGGAGGAATATGTAGGTTTGTATGAGAAATGATAAATGAGTTACCCTTGACTCTTCTATCTCTGGTTTGCTTGGACTTGTATATTCCCTGGATAACCATAGCAATGGATGTGTCACAGAGGGGCTTGGGACATTAGTGTGGTCCTTGTCCCCTAAAAGATACTCTGTTTTCCTTCTCTCTAGCGTGGCATTTTCTGTTACTTTTTTTTTTTTCTATGTTGGACTGGAGATCAGGATAAGAAGATAGATTTAGAGACATAGGAAGCTCTGGTGGTACAGCGATCAAAGCATTTGACGGCTAACCAAAAGTTTGGCAGTTTGAACTCACTAGCCACTCCATGAGAGAAAGATGAGGGAGTTTGCGTCTATAAAGATTTTAAGCTTTGGAAACCCTACGGGTCTGTCCTATATGGTTGCTGTGAGTCAGTATTGACTCAATGGCAGTGAGTTTGGTTTTGGTTTTCTGGTACTTTCACTGGCAATATCAGTGTTTTCTATAAGAGAGTATATGTAGATGGAGGAAGAATCATTAACAACCTGAGATATGCTGATGATACAACTTTGCTTGCTGAAAGTGAGGATGACTTGAGGAACTTACTGATGAAGATTGAGGAACACAGTCTGCAGTATGGATTACATCTTCTTTGCAATATAAAGAAGACAAAAATCCTCATAACTGGACCAATAAGCAGCATCACGATAAATGGAGAAAAGATTGAGGTTGTCAAAGAATTCAAGTTGCTTGGTTCTACAATCGACGCCAGTGGAAGCAGCAGTCAGGACATTAGATGACTTGTAGCACTGGGCAGGTCGGCTGCAAAGGAACTCTTTCAAGTGCTGAGGAGCAAGGATGTCTCCTTGAGGACTAAGGTGCACCTGACACAGGCCATGATATTTCCATTCGCCTCATATGCATGTGAGAGCTGGGCAGTGAATAAGGAAGACCAAAGAAGAGTTGATGCTTTTGAGTTATGGTGCTGGCAAAGAATGCTGAAGGTACCGTGGACTGCTAAAAGAACTAACAGATCTGTCTTGGAGGAAGTGCGGCCGAGATGCTCCTTGGAAGTGAGGATGGCCAGACTTCGCCTTACCTACTTTGGTCATGTTGTCAGAGGGGACCATTCCCTAGAGAAGGATGTCATGCTTGGTAAGGTGGAGGGTCAACAAAAGAGGGGAAGGCCTTCGATGAGATGGATTGACACGGTGGCTGCGACAATGGGCTCAAGTACAGCAAGGATCATGGAGCTGGCATGGGATCGGGCAGTGTTTTGTTCTGCTGTTCATGGGGTCGCTATGAGTTGAAAACGACTCAACAGCACCTAACAACAACAACAACATATGTATATAATGATCTAGCACTGTCGTAATGTCTAGGTGATAAAGGAAGAACTGACAGTTTTTGGAGAGAGGCAGAACTCTGGTTTTAATGGTGAGAATTTTTTTGAAGTGTTGGTTGGAAGTGAAGGAGTGAGTGGTTAAGCAGTTGTTAGGGGAATGTAGAAGGTGGGTAATAGGAATTTAGAATGGATTAGGTCTGCATTCTGTGGCCTATATGAGGGTAGACTTTGAGCTTTGGGAGTAATCTAGGGAACTGGGCTTAGGCACAGTTCGATCAGTGGAAGGTCAAACAGGTAGGGGTGTCTAGAATGTTGGGAAGGATGGGCAGAAAGTATCTAAGGAAGAGTGATTGAGTGTAATAGGGGGATTGAAGGCCTTCAAAGAAGAGGGCAGAGATTAAATCCTGTGGGTGTCATGGGGCATTGGCAGGGATGATAGAAGAAGGACTTGAAGTATAAAGTAGATAAAGGGGAAGAAATGATGAATTAGAGATACGAAAGCTGACACTGTGGCTGTGGTGATGACTTTAAGCTGTAGGACACTGTTGCCCGACTGTGGTATGCGGATGGGGTTCTGTACATCAGGGAAGAAAAGCACATCACATGAGGCAAAGAACCTGGAAGAACATGAGCATGGAAGTTGAATTCCCTGTTCTGGTTACCTACTACCGCTCTGACAAGAATGTACTGCAAATGAGATGGCTTGAACAAATAGGAGTTTATAGGAATATACCACAAATGGGATGGCTTGAACAAACAGGAGTTTATTCTCCTACAGTTTGGAGGCTTTAAGTCCGAGTTCAAAGTGCCATGCTTTAGGGGCTGGGTGACAGCCCCTCGACCTTGGGCTTCAGTTCTTCCTTCTGCTCTGGGCCCACTGAAGCTAGAGGCTTTTTGTCACTCAGAAAGCTGCTGGCTGCTGAGACTGACAGGCCCAAGACTGACAAGTAAAAAGGCACAGCCCCGTTGTTACCAAACCACACAGCAGGCCATTAATTCAAGTCCATTGAAAGCCCCAAGGTCAGCAGAGCATGGCAGGCTGCTGAACAATGGCACAGCTATATGCAGGGTTCAAGCGTGCCATAGCTAGAGACCGTTCTGCAAGGCTTCTCCTTATATACAGGAAGCAGACCATATCCCTAAGGCAACTACTCAGCTTAGATTCCACCATGGAGTTGATTACCAGCCTCATCATGGGGAATACTACATCTAGCTGGCCAGCCACTCAACCAGGCCCACCAAGTTGACATACAAACTTAACTACCACAGTCCCCAAGGCTTATAGTAGGGGTTCAAGTGCAATGGATAAATAAGGTTGAGTTTCCTAAGTCATAGAGGAGGTTACAAATGTCTTCAAAGCAATAAAAAGTCTCTGTGAAAATAAAAAAGAATACACAGACAAATGGTGGTTTCAAATGATGAAAAGTGCCAGGAGAGTGGCAGATTAAGAGAACTAATGTGCCAGGAATTGGAGGGGCTGCTCCATTTTTCTCATGGTTGGTGAGGGTGAGACATGGAAGAGCAGAAGGACAAGGTATCATTAAAAGAGTCAACGGTACTTCATAAAATCCTAAATTAGCAAGGATCCTATGTGAAATTTAGTCCACCAGCCCTTTCCCATTTAAGTCAGGTGTCACCCAACAGGTGGTCATCTAGTCTCTGTATCCATTTAGGACAAGAAATGAGAAGAAACTTTGAAGATAATGATTAGTAGAAAAGGGAATTTTTTCCAACATGAATTGAGAGGCATTCCATCAGGTTTCACCAAAAGAAGTAGGTAGATGGAATCTGGCTGTGAACAGAGATGGGGTTAAATAGGTAGGGTGGATATGAAGTTTGGGTGGAGAGCTGTCAGGTGATAGGTATATGGCTTTATTAAGAGATGAAAAGAATGGGGCTAACACTGACATAGTAGGATGCTGAAGACAGAATTAAATGGAGCGCTCTTTCACCAGGAGTAGGCTACAGACAACCAGTTAAACATTTGCAGCCTTGTAAACACACACATAAAATGCATGGCCATGTTTCAGGCTCCCAGTTAGAGTATTTCTGCAGAAGCAATGTTTTTGCCCTGTGGGTCAGTGGCTATTAGTTCAGAAATTACTCTTCTGGTCTGCATAGTATGTGCAGTCTCCAGCAGTGTAGAAGATTTCTTTTCCTACAAAATTATTTCTCAACTAATAATTCTTTATAGATGTACATACAAATACTCACCATAATAAGGTAGTTAGTACAAAAGAATAAGAATAGAATAGATGAAGAGGAAAGAACAATTCATCAGCAAGCATCCTTATTATTTTGTATTCTCTGGATGAAATGTTAGCAATACAGATTATTATAACTAATAAAAATTAAAAATTTTTTTTTTTAATTTGCAAATAATAACACCAATAAAGCCCTTATACTAGGCAATTAAGTAGTAATAATGTTCTTTGGAAATGCGGTTAAAAGTGGAGGCATGAAAGGAATTTCAAGACCAGTCCAGTCACCCTTGAGTTGAGTCTGACTCATGGCAATCCTGTATGTGAACAATCAAAAAAAAATCAACTGAATGTCAGAGCTAACTCATAGCGGCCCTTCCTTGGGTTTCTGAGGTAGTATTGCTATGGAAGTAGGTTGCCCAACCTTCCTTCTGAGGAAAAGGATAACCTAAATCACAGTTTTAGGACCTAAACAGTCATCTCATTTAGCAGAAAGAAAGATACAGTTGGTCTGGGGCATGAGTAGATGAGGAAGAGTGTGGTGGGATGTCTAATCCCCTGCAAAGATGGAGTGAAGGTTTTGAAGTAGCATTTAAAAAAAGTTCTGGAAAAAAGTCGTGGAAACCGTTTGTGGAATGTCAGAAAACTAGGGATGCTCAAGAGGTGGCCTGTCATCAGAGGCCAAGCAAGTTAACAAGAGCCAGCCACAGTCACAGCCTGGGGCAGCGGTCATGAGCGTCTTGTGCATATGGAAGAGTTAGCATGGTGCTGGGTATAAGGGAAGCTCTCACTAAATTCTGTTATAATCACCCTGAGTGAACTTGAAATCTTTAGACATTCTAGTACATTTTACCTCCAAATGGTATAACCTACACACCAAGATCTTATTTGCTTCTTTTTATATAGTTTTATGATTGTATGTGTAGTTATCTCTGAATGTATAAAGGTTTATACCTTGATACATTAAGTTAATCTATTCAATAAAAGTTTTCTAAGTGCTGGACACTCTTCTAGCTAGGTTGTAGTAGGAAGCAAAATATAAAAATTTCTGTCCTCGGGGAACTCATGTTCTAGAATGGGAAGCAGGCAAACAAAAGAAATAAGTAAATTATATTGTACATTGTTGTTATTAGGGGCCATTGAGTCAGTTCTGACTCATAGTGACTCTACAGCAGAATCAAATGCTACCTCATCCTGTGCTGTCTTCACAATCATTGCCATACATAGTACAGTAAAAGATTTTTAAGTGTCATGCAGAAAAATAAAACCTGGAAGAGAGATAGGGAATGGAGATAAGAATGTCATTTAAATAAGGTTATGGGGAAGGCTTCACTGAAAAAGTGATATTAAGCAAATACTTAAGGGTCACCTTAAGCAAGTCATGTGGATGTCTGGGGAGAAGGGTTCTAAGCAGAAGGAAAGCAGGAGCACTGCTGGTGTCTGCAGGAATCTCAGGAAAATCTGTAAGGATGTGAAGGCAGAATGACGACAAGCCCAGACCACGCAGGGCCTGCAGACTCTTGTTAGGACTTTGGTTTTATTCTGAAGAAATTGGGAAGCCATTCAACGATATTTTTGTTTTGTTTTGTGTTTTTTGTTGTGGTGAAAATATGCATAACACGGTATACAACAATTCAACAGTTTCTGCATGTTCAGTAACACTGGTGAAATTCTTAAAGTTCTGCAGTCATTCTCACTATCTTTTTCCAAATCCTTCTACCACCATTAAAATAAACTCACTGCCTCCTGAGCAAATCCCCTTCCCCTTTCCTCTCACCTCTGGTAACCACTAATAAGCTTTGGTTTCTGTCTCTGGAGGTTTTCAGGCAGAATAGTGACAGGATCTGAATTATACTTGAACAGGATCAGTCTGGGCCCACTGTTGAGAACAATCTCAGTTAAGGGTGAAGACAGGGAGACTAGTGAGGAAGCTATTGCAGTAATTTAGGCACGATATGATGTGGCTTAGCCTGTGAGGGTGATGGTGAACGTGCCTGGATTCTGGACATACTTTGAGGATAGAGCCAGCAGAATTTGCTGATGTTTTAGATCATGCAAAGGAACGGGGGATGAAAGAGAGGGAAAGCTTGGGCCTGAATTACTGGCAGGATTGCTTGCCAGTAACTGAGATGAGGAAGTCTGAGAAGGCAGTGCCCATGTCTTTTGTTAATTACATCTGTGTATCATTGTTTTACTAACCAAGTCTGTGGTATTCTGAGTTTGATTATGATTCATAAGAGGAAATTTGGAAAATAAGGAATTTGGTGCCAAGAAACTATGATCTATGAGACAAAAATGAGAACCAACAAAGGCACTTATGAAAATGCTTGAGAGTGGGAAGGACAGACAGCAAAAGAGTACATTTTATCGTTGATGAGTGTTTAAGGACTGAAAAATGGAAGAATGTTCAAGTACAAGCAAGAAATGAAAAAGGGCTTCATGTCTGGTGATAACAAGCGTCATTCCCTATATACTCATCCAATAAATTAAATTCTCATTTTGATCAAATAAACTGAAATTATAGGTTTATGTCAGCGAATTATTTTCCTATGCAGTTCTTTTAAGCCTTTTTCTTAAAATCTGCACATTTCATTTTCAGACGCTCTCTAAAGCTTTTCAACAATCTCTAAGACCAGATAGTCTGCTGTGTGCTTTGCTTCACCAGCAACTTTCTCATATAAAATCTTTTTTTTTTTTTTTTTCTGGATGAAAGTCAGAGAAAAATAGCATAAATTGAATAAAGAGAAAGACATGGTAAGAAGTATCACAAAGTTTTATTTTCTTTCCTAATGGGACGAAGCAATCATGACATGGCTATCATAACTCTTCACTAAAATTTAGATGATTAGACTAAAGAAAAGAAAGGGATTTTAGGGCTGTGGTAGTTAAGGTTAGGTGTCAACTTGGCTGGGCCTGGTTTTCAGTGGCTGGGCAGCTGGATGTAGTTATTCCCTATGATGCAGCTGGTAATTAACTCCATGGTGGAATCTACTAGAGCTCCTGAGTAAGCTGCCTTAGGGATGTGGTCTGCTTCCAGTATAAAAGAAGAAGCGTTTTGAAAAATCTCTGCAGCTTTTTGGCACACTTGGACCCTGCACAGAGCTGCATCTTAATTGAGCAGCCTACCATGTTTCCTGCTGATCTTGGGACTATCTCTGGACTTGAACTAGTGACCTGCCATATTGTTTGGTAATCTCGGGGCTGTGCCATTTTCTTTGTCAACCTTGGGTTTGTTAGCCTCAGCAGCTGCCTGAGTGAAGAGATGCCTCTGGCTTCAGTGGGCCAGGGGCAGGAGGCAGAGCTGAAGCCCAAGGTCGAGTGGCCTTTACTCAGCCCCTAGAGCTTGGCACTTTGAACTTGAACTTCTAGCTTGAAACTGTAAGGGAATAAACTCCTATTTGTTAAAGCTATACACTTGCAGTAATTTCTGTTAGTGCGGCACTAGATAACCAAAACAGGGTCCTTAAATATAATACCAGTCTTTCTTAGAGACATTATTGTTAGAGAGTAAACTTAGAGGACTTGGTTCTGGAGGAAATATATTTATTTAAGTACCTAGGGCATTTGACTGCTAACCAGAAGGCTTGGTGGTTCAAACCCATCAGCCACTCCCCAGAAGGAAGGTGGGGCAGTCTTCTTCTATAGTGATACTGCCTCAGAAACCCAAGAAGGGGTCGCTATGAGTTGGACCTGACTCCACGGCAGTGAGTTTTTTTTTTTTTTTTTTAATAAATAGATTCAAGAAGGGGTTAGCTATATTCATTAATATATATCACAGTAGTTTACACGACAAATTAGATACATTTTGTGATACTTCCCTGATCATCTATGATTGATGTCATAACTTATCTCACAGAAGTTTGCAGATACTGGGCTAGAAAAAGAGAGCCTGGTGTGCATGTACGTCATATTAATTAGGTAGGTCTAAAGGAGGAAAAGCGAAATCAGTCACTATCAAGTCAGTTCCAACACATGACAATCCCGTGTGTCACAGTAGAACTGTGCTTCATAGGGTGTTCATTGGCTGACTTCAGAAATGGGTCTCTGCCTTTCTTGCTCAGCACCTCTGGGAGGACTCGAACTTCTAGCCTCTTGGTTAGCAGCTGAGCACATTACCCATTTGTACCACCCAGGGACTCCTGCAAGTTGATGTCAAGTTCCAGAACACAGTAGTAGCACAAACAGGAATCTGTTCATAGAAGTGCAGACATTGCCTAGGAAAAGAAGCAGGCCTTTGGTGAAAACACAGAATGAGGAAGACTAAGGATAGGAGGAACTGAAGATAACTTCCAGGTTATCAGCTCATGAAAAATGGTGGCGTAGTGCCTGAGGCATTTGACTGCTAACCAGAAGGCTGGTGGTTCAAACCCACTGGCCATTCCTTGGAAGGAAGGTTGGGCAATCTACTTCTGTAGATATACCGCCTTGGAAACCCAAGGAGGGATCACTGTGAGTCGGATCTGACTTGATGGCAGTGAGTTTGTTTTTTGTTTTTGTATGGCCAGTGAAGAGGAAGTAAAGGAATGGAAGTTTTGACTGGAAGGTGAACTTAGTTTTACACGTATTTCAGGTATCAATCACATACACAAATGGAATCAGATGAGCAGCTTGGACAGCGAGTTATAAGGAAGGGACTGGGGGTGAGCACTGTGGATGCATAGTCAGGATCACTCCATGGGCAGTTATGCAGCCACATCCTCATCAGAAGTCCAAGGATTGAGATATTGGAGGCTGCTCATGGGAGACAGGAAGTGAAGTGCTGTGGTTAGAATCTTGCCCAGTGTCAGACAGATCTGGAGTCAAAAACAAACCTGTGCACACACTGAATGATACTGGGTAAGTTATTTAATGGTTCTAAATCTCACTCCTCATCTATTTAAAAGAAAACAAAACTTCTGCCTTAGCTAGTGATGTTATAACACAAATACCACAAGTAGATGGCTTTAAAGGACAAATTTATTTTCTCACAGTTCTGGAGGCTAAAAGTTCAAATCAGGATTTTAGCTGTGTCAGTTCCTTCCCAGTCAGTAGTCTGGGAGTTTCTTGGTTACATCGGTCTTCCCCAGTGTGCTTGCTTCTGTCTAGTATGCTCTTTTTGTGACTAAGAAGTGATTAGGTTTAGGACATCCTCACTTTGCTGCAGCCTCATTAATGTAACAAAGAAAACACCTTATTCCCAAATGAGATGACAGCACATGAAGATTACAGCACATGAAGATTACAGCACATGTTTCGTGGGGGACACACTTCAATCCATATCAGCTATTTTACAAGATGATTATGAGGATTCAGTATATTAGTGTGCTTTGCACAGGACAAGCAATAGCTGTTTTTTGGGAAAGAAATATAAAAGTATTTGTGTGTCTTGTACATTTCATCAGGATTGATGCTTCTGCGTCTGGGACGTTTTTCTGACTGGGTAAGCACATATTGTCCATAAGGCATGTACATACTCATGACAACCTCATGTGTGTCAGAGGAGAACTGTGCTTCACAGGATGTTCAGTGGCTGATTGTTCTCAAGTAGATTGCCAGGACTTTCTTCCTTAGTACCTCCAGGCAGACTCAAACTCCAGCCTTTTGGTTAGCAGTCTAGCATGTTAACCATGTGTACCACCCAGGTACTCCTGAAAGTTGATGTCAAGTTCTAGAACAAACTGGGGTGTGTGTGTGTGTGTGTGTGTGTGTATGTATACAAACTTCACTGTTTACTAAAGACACACATATATATACAAACTTCAGTATTCCCTAAAGATATGTGTGTGTCTGTGTTTACGTATATTAAAGAAAAAAAAAAAAAATTCAAACTCGCTGCCGTCAAGTCGTTTCCGACTCATAAGGGGACCCTTCCTTGGATTTCTGCGGTGGTATCTCTATGGCAGGTAGATTGACCAATCTGCCTTTTGAGGAGTACCTTCTGGTTAGCAGTCAAATGCCTTAGGCACTATGCCACCAGAACACAAACTACATATATACTGCAGTGTAAAAAAAAAAAAACAAAACCTAACTCAGGAACACCAGTTTCTCAGATTTTTATCCCATAGTTATTTAGGGCAGGAGATGACTTTTCTCATTTACTTTGTATTCTCAATGCTTAATATAGTCCCTGGATTTAAAAGCTGCTTAATAAATACTTGAGCTAATTAATTGATATTTACTATGGATAGGGAATTGATACTCATATTCTGGATAATTGCATTGTGAAACATATGTAAAGTCCTACTTTTCAAATATTCGTAATACCAAAAAAAAAAAAAAAAAAGCTCAACTTAGTTATACTCAATATTAAACTCTTTTGAAGATATTAGAAAAAAACCCGAAAATATTTTATTTTAGCATATTACATCCCAAGATCATCATTAAGAAAATCAGTTAAGATTGTAATAAAGAAGTACCAGTAGATAGCCCAATTATTAGAATATTAGGTAAATTAGAATTTACTTACAGCCTATCTTAAAAACCCACTGCCATTGAAGACAGTGGTCCTATAAGTGTATTTGTATGATCTGAATACCCAGGTGGATAGTAGAACTGACAAGGGACAAGAGTGTAGTCACTTCTTGGTCACTTCACTGCTTGGTCCCAGAGGGACCGAGTAGTTAAACCTGTGGGTTCAGGACCATAGTCACAGGGGACATCTAGCTCAATTGGCATAACATACTGTACAAAACATTGTCCCACCTCTTACTTTGGCGAGTAGCGACTGGGATCTTAAAAGCTTGCAAGCAGCAATCTAGATGCAATGATGGGTCCCTCCTTGTCCAGAGCAAAGAAGAATGAAGAAAACCAAAAATTCATGGAAAGAATTAGTCCTAGCGACTGGTACACCATCCGATCTGCAGCGTATATGACTATGAGACCAGAAGAACTAGATGGTTCCCAGCTACCACTGTTATCCACTTGGAAGGGGATCTATGTAGGAGATCCTTGATAGAGAGGGAGAACAATGTGGAACAAAACTCAAAATCATTTGGAGAAAAAAAAGGGGGGGCAGTTTTGCTGGTCTGATAGAGCCTGGTGGAACCACTGAGACTATGGCCCCTAGCTGCTCATCAGGTCTGGAATTGAACCCACACCTATGGCTTCCAGCCAAAGTACGGGCATGGGAGTTGAACATTTGCCTGAAGTGGATACACTCCTTGGAGAGAACAATCATGGGAGAAGGAAGGGCTGTTTATGCACAGGGAGACAGCTCAGGAGGCAGGGGTGCATGGAGGGATGGACACAGGGAAGAGGTGACTGTTGGGAGGAAGTGGGAGGGGAGCTGTTGCATTGTGGTGAGTTGTGGTCAATGTCATGAGACAAAGTATATGTGAACTCCTGTATAGAAAGTGAATTTGCTCTGTAAATTTTCACCCAAATCACACAAACACACACACACAAAACCCACTGCCATTGAGTTGGATCCAACTGATACTGACCCCTCCTTGGGTTTCCAAGGTGCTATCGCTATGGAAGTAGATTGCCCAACCAGCGTATCTTAGAATCTTATTTTTTCCTTTACCCTTTTTGTAAGCAAAATCAAACTCTGCAGTAGTCTCATCAGTGATTTTGTAAACCACTAGCCCTACCTGCTTTCTCTTTGTTGCCATGAATATGATACAGGTATTACTTCACTTCTATGTGCTCATTGACAACTCCTCTCTCAAAAGTTAGACTTTTGTGTTTCTTTACGTTGTAGTAATATGCACCAGTGCAACTCTGCTGCCAAATCATGGTACTAAATGATCACTTGGGTGGTCTCTGGTGAAGCAGAGATGGGGCCTTACTCAGACTTGACCTCAGAAAATATCTGTGTCTATTTTAAGCATAAGTTAACTATTTTTTTCCTGTATAAGAAAGTTGTGTAATTACCTGTTGATGCAGAAAATAAAGCGGGTTTCAGAATGTATTACTAGAAAATTTTCTGTCTTCACGAAATATTTCCAAGAGATGATGATACAAATGTCCTTAGACTGCATAGAGCTGCACTTACTTTACAAACCTAACCTAAAGTTTCTCTAATGTGTGTGAAGATGGTGAACACTATTATTATACAGAGTGTGGTTTTGCTGTGTGGACTCACGATTATAATTTGTTCCCTCAGTGGTGTGTGTAAATTCTTGGGGGTTTCATATGCTGTCATTTTATGTTGTGGATTTTTGTTTGAAAATGACTTCTTAGGGGGATATTTTTTTTTAAATTTTACCCTTAAATGAAGAAAAAAATAAGCCTTTAGTAGAAGGAACTTTGGTTTTGATTAAGAGCTCTTGGTTTTTAGAGTTTTCATTTTTGGCTGAGACTAAATGCTTTACACATCAAGAAGTATAATTTTAGGTAACATTTCTATAGTACCAAAGCTATAACTTTTCTTAGAGTTTGAAGTACTTAATAACCTTAGATTTATTTTACTACAAAATTTTACAAAGTGCATATAAGGGTTTATTTTTATATTGAGGAAAATTATTTTTCAGAAAATTATTTTATATATTTAATAACAATGAAATAGAAACTTAATGAGAATTTTGGAAAACATTTGCATCTCATTAGTTAAAACATTTGAAAATAGTCAAGTGGTCCAGGGTAAGGAAGATCACATAGCAGGATACTCCTGAAACTCTGGAAGTAAGTTTCTCTGAGCATTCTTTTCTAAATGGATCGGAGAAGAACATGTGCAGCTTTGCCTAGGAGATGGCAGGCCATCAGGGGTTATCTAAACCTGATTGGAAACATAAATAGAAGCATGGCACAGAAAAAGCCACAGTGCCTAACTTGGGCAGTGACCTCACATTGTCCAGGGGAGAAGTGGAACATCAGAGATTCAATTTTCTGTTCTGCCTTACAGTTTTGGCCTTTCCTTGGATTTGGGCACATCCAGTTCTAGTGTTGGAGGTGTGACAGTATCCCAGTCATGCAACTGGAAGACAGTGATGGTTCAGTGGTAGAATTCTCGCCTTCCATGTAAGAGAGCCAGGTCTGATTCCCAACCAGTGCACATCATGTGCAGCCACCACTTGGCTGTCAGTGGGGACTTGGGTGTTGCTGTGATGCCAAACAAGTTTTAGCAGAGCTTCCAGACTGACCCAGGGAAGAAAGGCCTGGACTGGGGATCGACTTCTGGAAAATCAGCTGGTGACAACCCCATGTATCACACTAGTCTGATCATACTGTACATGGGATCACCTAAGTTGAGGGCTGACCCAGTAACCCCTAATGACACTCATGTAATTGAAGTCACTGACCAACGAGTTGTGGAGGTTCGAGTCCGTGTAGAAGCATCTTGAGGTTAACTTGACGGCATCTGGTTAATCATGTAACTACCTGTTGGGACTGGTAGCGTAGTGCCTAAAGCACTTGACTGCTAACCAGAAGGCTGGCGGTTCAAACCCACCAGCCACTCCTCGGAAGGAAGATGGGGCAATCTACTTCTGTAGTGATTCTACCTCGGAAACCCAAGGAGGGGTCGCTATGAGTCGGGTCTGACTCAACGGCACACAACAACAACCTGTTGGGACTGTCCGTTGGCTTAGGCATCTGGAGCAGCCACGCTGGGGCTGAGCTTGCGGCAGGGGAGTGTGGCAGGAGCTGTGTAAAATGTATATTTTGCTCTTCTTTTATAGACATTCTTAAAATTTAACTTAAAAATTTTGTCTTTGACAATACCCCAGGGACATCTGTAACAGATGCTGACAGTACAGCTTTCTTTCAGGTACACTTATGGCCATGATCTTGAGTGGTTGAGTTCACCAGCTCACTCCCACTGCCTTTGTTCTCATTTCTTGTTCAGAAAGCAACTATCTAATAATTTTACTTCCTGTGGGGATTTCTTACAAAGGCAGAACATATTTCCCAGTCTGCATGGTGGTTGTATTTCTTGTTATAAATGAATACTCAGACATTCTGGGGGAGAAGGCTTAGCTTGATTAACATCGGTAGCATCTCCCAGGATGGTCATCTGAGACACCGATGACATTACCAGGGAAGACCAGACCTTGAACAGGGGTTGACTTATCAACTCCAGCAGTGGTAGCAGATGTCCCTGAAGATTTATGCACCTTTTCCATAATGTACATTTGTTAGTAGGAAATAGCTCCCCAGCCAAAGATTGTATTGCACAGCCCTTACTGTTATCACGGGACTTTCTCTCTAAGAAGCAGTCACATTTTGTACATGAAGAATTTCTGGCCTTGGGAAGCAATTAAGTTCTGGGGGGGAAAAAAAAATTTTTCTTTGGAGGAAAACCTACAACAAACAGTTAAATTTTCAAGAGCCGTGTGCTTTCCTTTCTGCTGAATAATGAGTTAAGAATCAGGAGAGTTGTGTTTACGTTAGAACCAAATGTCTAAGAAACAGTCTGGCCTTGCCCTAATCATTTAACGTCTCTGGTTCTCATTCTCTTGCCTGTATAGTATGAAGATTTAGATTCTTTCAAATAAAATATTTTATGAGTAGGTGAATCTAATCTCACATGTCTAAAACTTCTCCCCTTTTATTAAAAATAACAAGGATTTATTGAGCTCTTTATTTACGTCAGATTCTGTACCAGTGCATGCATTACATATATTCATAATCACTCCTCGGAAGGAAGATTGGGCAATCTACTTCCATAGAGATACCGCCTCGGAAACCCAAGGGGAGGGATCACTATGAGTCGGAATGATTCGATGGCAGTGAGTTTGTGAGTGATGGAGTAGTACCGTTTTCTGAATGAGAGAAAGAGGCTTTGCAAGGATCAGCCAGTTGATCACAGCTAGTAGACGGCAGAGCTGGGATTTATGCTTGTGTCCTCCTGAGTCCAGGCCCCATACTGTTAATCATCATGCTGTGCTCCTTAGACTTGGTGCCTATTAAAAGAGGGGTTTGAATCCATCTTTATTTGGAGTCTTGTTTTACTTTCTACAGGGTGTGTCTTAACTTCTCTCCTTATACTTTCTCTATTGAGGAATTGAAAGAACTTATGTACTGCCATGTACTTCATTCTATAAACAGTCTCAGACCATTTGGAAACCTACCCACATCATTTTTGAAACTCAATGGACTAGCCTAGTTTCAGTTCTTTTCCTTTTTAGCATAAACTTTCTGTGCTTTCTTTGTTTAAGAGTGGCAAAAGTGGAACCCTTAATGTTGTTGCATGTTGATAAAAATTAGATTGATTGAAAAAAGAAAAAGAGAGCAGGTTGCTTTTCTGGATTTAGGAGATCCAGGTTCCAGTTCTGCCTTTGAAGCTGACTGTGATATGAAGCAAACTATTAATACTGTTTTGCTATATGAAATTATTGCACAATAAAAATTCAAGTAAGCATTTAGGTATCATAAAATTTTTCAGTGTGTCAGCAATCATCATACCTGCCATTATTATTGGAACCAGAATTAAAGCAAAAGGAATTTCTGGCTTATTGTTGCTTGGTGAGGACATAAGATAATTAGAATTTAGGTGGCTTATTAAATTCTTTTTATCTTTCACTTGGCCTAAGCATAACACCAAACTTGGGCTGCTGCAGATAGATGTAGGACATGGGGGCAGAGAAATGATCACATTGTGATCTGAATTATTTTGTGGTAACAATGATTAATAATTCAGTGAAAACCTAATGAATAGCACTGCCTGATACATTACTGGAAAATGTTATGGATACCCCTGAAACATTGTCTGTAGTGATGGGGTCAAATTTAAGCAAGGATTGTGAAGATGGTGCATGACTGGGCAGTGTTTTGTTCTGTCGTACATAGAGTTGCTATGAGTCATAGCTGACTTGAAGCCTCTTAACAACAGCAGAATGATTCTTAAATAACTGTATCCATCAGTTAAGTCAAACTTTTGTTGTTAATTGCTGTTGAGTCAGCTCTGATTGATGGCAGCCTCGTGTTTAACAGAACAAAGCCTAGCCCAGTCCTGTGTCATCCTCATGGCCATTTGTATGTTGGAGCCCATTGTTGAGGCTGTTGTGGCAGTCCATCTCTTTGAGGGTTTCCCTCGCTTTTGCTGATGCTGCGTCACCAAATTTAGGAATGTTGTATTCTGTGAGCGGTATACTGTGAAACAGAGTGATGGGAAGGAAAAGTGGATTGTGAAAATTAGTGCACTACAATGGAGGAGAAAAGGAATGAAAGAACTTCAGGGGAAACGAGGCTCAGGAGGGTCATTCCGAAAAATCCTGAGTGGAATTGTGGATAAACTGTGGAGAGTTGGTGGTTGTGGATGCCTCATGAGTTTGCCATACTGAAAATGCCTGCTGTTGACCTGGCCCAAGGCAACCTGGAGGTTGAAGGTAGCTGGCAGTATTCTGCTCTGTCTAGAACACAGTAAGCTGGCAGGGAGAAAGGCTTGAGGAGAAAGGCTCCACAAACATCTGAAAGTACAGATCTGCTTCTCTAAGGGGTGTGTGTGTGTGAGAGAGAGAGAGAGAGAGAATGTATCTTGTGTATGTGTATTTGTTTATGATGGAGGAATGGAATAGCAGTTGACTTTAGTCATTCAGGCATCACTTTCAACGATTTTTGTCATATCCATTGTTGTGGTTACCTAGTGCCGCTCTGACAGGAATGTACCACAAATGGGATGGCTTGAACAGCAAGAGTTTATTCTTACAATTTGGAGGCTTTAAGTCCAAGTTCAAAGTGCCAGGCTCTAGGGACTAGGTGAAAGCCCCTCAACCTTGGGGTCCAGCTCTGCCTCCTGCTCCTGGCCCACTGGAGCTAGAGGTGTTTCTTCACTCAGACAGCTGCTGGCTGCTGAGGCTGAGAAGCTCCAAGGTTAACAAGTAAACAGGCACAGTCCCGATGTTACCAAACCACATGGCAGGCCATTAACTTAAGTCCATTGTAAGTCCCAAGGTCAGCAGAGCATAGCAGGCTGCTGAGCAGTGACACGGCTACATGTAAGGTCCAAGCATGTCATAGGCTAGACACCATTCCCCAAACTGCTGCTTATATATGGGGAGCAGACCACATACCCATAGGCAGCTACTCAGCTGCTTGTGGTAGATCCCACCATGGAGCTGATTGCCAGTCTCATACCAGCTGCCCAGCTACTCAGCCAGGCTCAGCCAAGTTGACACACAAACAAAACTACCACATCCATTTATCATTTTTATTTGTTTAAATTTAAATATATTAAAAACAGGAACTTACATATCTGTTGAAATGTCAGGTTGGGTGTGCTAGTTAGAGTTTTTCCTAATGTACATTGAAATAAGTACATAAAATTAGCGTTAAAACCTTCCATCCTTGGTCCACCTAAAATTACCTTGAAAAATATTTTCTTTTAATTCCTCTTTTTATAGATGGAGGGAAGACAGAGTGCCCAAGATGGCAGGTCAAGGGGAAATCCAAAGGCTGGAAATAGGGGCTTTTCCATGGAATTTTCTGAACAGGTTTAAGATAATAAGTAGAAGTTAGGTCTTTCTTATCAGAAGGAGCCCTGGCGATGCAGTGGTTAGCGCTCAGCTGCCGACTGAAAGGTCATTGACCCACCAGCAGCTCCGCAGGAGAAAGAGCTAGCAGCCTACTTCTGTAAAGATTTATAGCTTTGGAAACCCTAAGGTGTACTTGTAAGGTGTAGACTCTGTCCTGTAGAGTCACTATGAGGCGGAACCACCTCGACTGCAACGGGGTTTGGTTTTGTTTGTTTTTTTAGGTTATCAGCCTAAAGCAAATACGGGTTACACTTTAAAAGTTAATTTTAATTTATTTTATTAAAAAAAACACATTGAATAATTTTTAAGCTTTATGAGTTTCTGGACTTTGTGAGAGTTTTCCTGATTAGTTTCCTAACAATAATCTTTCTGGAAATCCCCAAACTTGTCTTAATTTCAAAGAAGGGGGAACATGGTTTCCTCTTGTTCAGTTTAGTGATGGGCTGTATTGTCTCAGCTCCTAAGCCCTAGAGTTCTGTTCATTTCATCCATCATCTGTGCACTTCCTTTTATATGCTAGGCACAGTGCTAAGCCTTGTGATGCAAAGATGACATTATGACTATGGTCCTGCCTTCTGTGAAGCACATAAACTGAAACAACCCAGTGAGATACAGGCAGATGCGGGAGAAATGAAGTCTGTGTGGGTCAACAAAGGCCTTAGTAGCTGAAAAAGCAAGAGAGCTGGGCATGTTGAGTAGGACATGTTGAAGGTGGTTCATGATTGGTGCCAGTGTGGTCCTTTTTCCTCAGGCAGCCTTTGTAGATGATTGATCTGCAGAATTCTTTGGGTTCTGCATTGGCCTCTGTGGCAGCCCAACAAGAATTATTTTAAATTTTCAGTAATTCATAATATCACTGTCTTGTTACCCTCACATGAATTTGAAGCAGTAACCAAGGAACCTTCAGTAATAATTGGCACATTAAGATGGCCTCGGAAACCCAAGGAGGGGTCGCTATGAGTCCGGTCCGACTCGACGGCACATAACAACAACAACAACAATTCCCAAATCAACATTTTAACGAGGGTCTGTGCTTCAGGATCAACACTTCGTGTTTAAATATACTCAGGTGTGTCCTACATGTGGCTGGCAATGTGGCTGAAGTGTCTGGAGTCATAGTATATTATCAGAGTAGACATGTAGTACTACACTGCGAGAGATCTTTTGGAGCAACCCTGGCTATCTCAGTTACACTGTCCTGGGTAGCAGGGAGGTATGCACAGTGGGGGAGAAAGTAGAATTTAAACTGTGTGTGTGTGTTGGGGGTATTCAGCCACCTTTAGGGAATGTGTGTATAGAGTGGAGAAATTCTAGTCTCCACATATCTTCTAACTCCACCCGCCTATCACCCAAGCCACCCTCCTGTCTACCCTTAACTTGAGCTCCCACACATTCAAAACTAGTAGTTGCGGGAAGATGTCTTCAGTTTTGTGCGTGTGGGGCACAACTGAAGGAGAAACTACTAACCTGTCTTCACCCTGGATACCGAAAACACCCAGTACGCTAATTGTATTCATGCCTTTATCCAATCTTAGACATTTGGGGATTTAATATATACAGGATCTATTTGTTTTGATTTAAAGAAAAAAAATTGTTAGCCCTATTGTTCTATGAAAAAGGCAAGAAGTAAGCCCCCAGGAGGCTGAGCATTACTTCAGACTTGCCATGTCTCTGTGTTACCAGAAACCACACCCTTCCTCAGACGTAACCACAGAAGACTGTTTCTTTTGGCTGGCTCTTAGACCTGGAAGGATCCAGTCAGCTGCCTTGAAGCTTTGGGTGCTAGACATGATAGGGGTAGAGTCCAAGAGTTATTTCTATTTCATAGGTCTTATCAGGCATGGCTAAATTATTGTTTTTTTATTCATCACAAATTCTCCTCTTGAGATGAATTTAAAATGCTTCACAAAACTGCTGCCATGAAGTTTCGTGTTTCTAGCCGAAAGCACATTGAGAAATATTAAAAATAGCATAATGTAAGGTAACATCTGATAATGATGCCGTGGTGCCTTTCTCTTAGAAACTCAGCAAGATGAGAATGTAGATTGATTTGCAGTGTGTGTTAAATTCTTAGTTTTCTTCTTTCTGAATGTGATCAGGCAGTTTTTAGGAAAATACTTGGAGGTCAGCTTGGGAAGTTGGTTTTTCTCCATCAGTTTCTCCTTTTAATAATTGAAAACTACTGTTCATTATTTACATAAAACTGTCTTTTTCTGGCCTGCTTTCTGTAACCTTTCCCCTCTTAAGAATTTTAAGAATTCCCTTATTTTCCCCTGGGGGATTTTGTGCCTGCTTTATCCCAGATGTGGGACACAGACTTGGCGTGAAGTTTTTTTTTTTTAAAAAAGCGCCTACATTTGAAAGACGTTCTTTTAACCTGTGAGCAAATCTTCCACTGAAAAGAGGGTATTTAAGAAAAATAGCTAAGAAAATATATAAGTTGGGTTTAAATTCCTGACTTAATGAATAGCACCAAAATCCCATATGCAAAATGAAAAATAGACAATAGTATCAGATAATAAAGAGAAAATGCACACATGGTATATCAGCCTTTTAATCTGAGATTTTATTTTCTGAATGAAGACATGTCAAACCACTTTAAGTATCAGTGGCTTAGTGTCTACTGTTTCACTGCACACTTGCTGATGTCAGCCCAGGGTTGCCTGCGTGTGGCAGATGTTTATTCTACCTTCATCTCCTCTGTGCCCCTCTTAGGCTTACACAAAGAGGATATTTAACTTACTTCATAATCTTTTATCTGGTTTTATCTGGTTGTGTCGATCCTAATCTCTTGCTTCAGGATGCAGAATACTAGGAAGTAGGGAGAAGTTAACCATGAAGGAAGCTATATTAAGAAATACAAGATTTTCCCCTTTTTCGTAGGTCCATTCAGATTTCCAGAAGACGATTTCACCATCAGCTTTTGGTTTCTGTAGTTTATTTATTAATCTCTAAAAAATAAAATGTAAACTTTTGCTGCATGATAAAATGTGAGAGGAATGCCATGGAGAGCTTTTTTCCCCCCTACTTTGAGTAAATATTATTTTCCCAAGCCTAAGTTGGGTTTTACACGAGGAATACTGATTTATCATGTTGTCTTAAGCAGTTGCTGTAATGCTGACTCATGTCCATCCCACGTGTGTCAGAGCACAACTGTACTCGATAGGGCTTTCAATGACTGATTTTTTTAAAAAGTACATTGCCAGTCTTTCTCTGAGGCACCTGGGTGTGCTCTAACGTCAACCTTTTGGTTAGCAGCTAAGTATATTAACCCATGTTTCTTTAGTTTTATAAAATCAGAGTTTAATAGATTATAGTAAACTTTCTCAAATGCTGTTTTCTTCCTAGTGCAAGTTTTTGTTGAATTCCAAAGATGTGAATTCATCAGCTTTATTTTTCAATATTCCAGTAGTGTCAGTTTTGTAAAGTTAGCTAAGTCTCTGTCTACCATATATTTCCTACTATGCTGTGTTCCCTTGATTTACATATGTATTCTTTTCCTCCCGTAGGATCTTTCGAAGATGGTTTGGCTGCCTTGGAGATTTGGAGATCTGATGCCACAATGAGGACTCACACACGGGGGGCTCCCAGTGTGTTTTTCATATCTCTGTTTTGCTTTGTGTCAGCCTACATCACCGATGAGAACCCAGAAGTCATGATCCCCTTCACAAATGCCAACTACGACAACCACCCAATGCTGTACTTCTCTAAGGCAGAGGTGTCAGAGCTCCAGCTCAAGGCCACCAGCACACACGAGCACATTGCAGCCCGACTCACTGAGGCTGTGCACACCATGCTGTCCAGCCCCTTGGAGTACCTCCCACCCTGGGATCCCAAGGACTACAGCGCCCGCTGGAATGAAATTTATGGGAACAACTTGGGTGCCTTGGCAATGTTCTGTGTGCTGTATCCTGAGAACATTGAAGCCCGAGACATGGCCAAAGACTACATGGAGAGGATGGCAGCGCAGCCTAGTTGGTAGATTTTTGTCTTTTTCTTCTTACTGTATTAACTCTTATTATTTAAAGAAAAGACTATGTATTCAGATGACATTTCAGCAGATTTTTGTTTCTATGTGTATATACGTAGGGGCTGGGGTTACTTGTTTGAGTAGCCAGTGGCTTATGAGTGGCCCAAAGGTTCTTGAGACCTAGTAATTTCTATGTTTAAAATTAGAAGGAAAATATTTAGATATAACCCAATCAAGGAAAAAATAATTTGCTGAGTTGGATAAACAGTATTATCTTGATTACTGAGAATTCTTTTCCCCTTGTTGAACAAGTGTTTATTACCATCATCTGGTGTTAGGTTTTGTTTGGCTGGGGAGTAGTTGAAGCCTTTTGCCAGCAAGAGATTTAATTCAATTAGGACTTATGTTGTATGACAACGAGGAACTAAAAGTCAACATGATGGGATTGACTCGCAGTTTATAAATAAATAACCAGCAAATTGCCCAAAATGTAGAATTCTGATTATGTAATAATTTACTTTGAGAAGTTCAAGATAGGAGAACAAACTTCCTGTCCCTTTTTGATTAGCTTATTATTTTATTAGCGTACAATTATGCATCCACCTTCTTAAAAAAAAAAATGGGATAAATTATGGGTTAAACTAGGGTTAATAGAGGTATTTTTATGGGTATTGTAATTTACATTAATAGTTAAGTTGCACTAAACAAATCCCAAACTATATGAAATATTTTCTTCAAGTAAACTACCATTTGTATAGGGCTGGCAGCACCCATTTTTAAATGCTTAGAAAGTCAGTGAATACATTTAATGCTGTGGTGACGTATATCTCCCTCGGTGTCACGGGTTGTGGGGCAGTGAATTGCTTAATACAGCCCTTCTAGCTGTGCTCTTTGTGGGGCCTACCAGGTGACTGAGTGGGACTATGCAGATGTGAGGTGCTTGTGGCCCACTAAGGGGTCTGGATAAATAAGGAACATAGCACCCTTGTGGGGGTGAGACCATGCAGCTGTCCCAGAGTCAGAAAGGGGGATCTCAGTACCATCAAGAAAGAAGAGCCAGGAGTGAGTGCATCCTTTGGACCCGTGATCCTGCACAGAACCTCCTTGATCTAGGAGACAGAGAGCTGTGACACCAGAGACGGCAAGAAGCGGCCCAGAGTGACTGGCAGTGGGAGCAGAGCCAAGAGACGGCATGAGACAGAGCATTGGGCTTCCTAACCTTTGACATGAGAAAGCTGAATGCCTTTGGCGGGAGGCTTGGTAGATTAGGGTGCCTCTCTGGTAGTGTAGTGCCTAAGACACTTGATTGCTAACCAGAAGGTTGGCGGTTCAAACCCACCAGCTACTTCTCAGAAGGAAAGTTGGGCAATCTACTTCTGGAGTGATACTGCCTCGGAAACCCAAGGAGGGGTTGCTATGAGTCGGGTCTGACTTGACGGCACATAACACCATCAACAACAAAGGGTGCCCTCTCTGGTTGAAGAACTGTACCCTAAGTCATTTGTGATCCTGAATTGTAACCTGTTACTGACCTAATAAACCCCATAATTGTGAGTATTGTCTATGAGTTCTTTGTGGCCATTGCAACAAATTATCAAATCCAGCAGAGAAGTAGAGAGCTTTGTTGGGGTGTCAGAATTGGTAGAAAGGGTTGGAGGATAGAGCTGTGTCTGACCTCTGCCTCATAGGAATCCTCCCCTCTATGAAGTTAGAGGAGGTCAGACACTGCCACCTTCATGTCATTTTTATGCACAGAGACCCTGAATGGGGTGAACTGTTAACACATTTGGCTATTAACCAAAAGATTGGAGGTTCAAGTCCACTCAGAGACACCTTGGAAGAAAAGCCTGGTGATCTCCTTCCAGAAAATCAGCCATTGTAAGCCCTGTGTAGCTCAATTCTCTGAAACACATGGGGTTGCCATGAGTTGGAATTGATTTGACAGCAACTGGTAGTAAGTGAGAATGTCACTAGGGTGAAAATGTAACCTCCTTGATAAAAGTTTTGCCAGAGAATACTGTTTGCTTAGAGATTTTTTTTCCTCCTTATACTTTTTATTGTGATCTTGTTCAAAGTTTATAGGGCAAAGCAGTTTCCACTCAACAATTCACACACATTTTGTTTCATGTCATTGATTGCAATCCCTTCCTTGTAACATCACTCCTCCCACATTTTCCCTATGTTTCTTGTTTCCATGCCTCCTTTCCTAACCCTTCTTGCCTTCTGAACTTTGTCCTTGGGCAAATGCTGCCCTTTTGATCTTGAGTGATTGATGATTCTAAGGAGTGTGCACCTTCCTAAAGTGCTTGCTGGCCTTATAGACTTGTCTATTCTTTGACTGAAAATTGAGCTCTGGGAATGTATTCAGTTCCAGGTATGAAGGGTGACCGAGGGCCATGGTCTCAGCTTCAGCCAGTTGGTATTTGACTAGTAAGGCTGGTCCTTGTTAAGGTTTTGGGTTTTGTTCCACATATTTTTCCCACTCTATCCAGAACCTTCTAACGTAATCCCTTTCAGAGCAGTTGCTAGTTGTAGCCAGATACCATCTAGTTCTTCTGGTCTCAGAGTTGTGGAGGAGAAAGTTCTTGTGGTCCATTTGTCCTTTGGACTAATTGTTTCCATGTGTCTTTGATTTTCTTCACTCCTATTTGCTCCAAACAGGGAGAAACCAATAGTTGCACCTTAGATGGCCACTCGCAAGCTTTTTAGACTCCAGTTGCTACTCACCAAAGTGGGATGTAGAACATTGCCCTTGTTGTGACAGTTTACCTTGATGTTTCCCTAAACTGGCCTCCCTTTTTAGTTTCTTCTGGGAAGACTTGAACTTCCAGCCTTTTGGTTAGCAACTAAACGTGTTAACCATTTGCACCACTCAGGGTCTCTGCAGTTCAGTGGCCTCTGTTTAAATTGCTCAACTAATCATGTCCCTGCAAAGAATTATGTTGTAGTTATTGTCCTTGTCTTAGGATATAGTTCACATATATATGATTTCAGAAAAATGAGGACTAGGTCTTATTTACAAAAGAGAAATAATTAGCATTGTGGCATTAAAGGAAAAACTTCATACAATGATTTCATCAGACTGGATACATTTGTTGTTTCTCCTGTTTTGGAAAGTCGTAGACTAAATTCCAGTCATTCTTTTTTTATTTTAATTTAATGAATAAACATTTATTGAGCATGTACTGTTTGTTGTGTACTATGCCAGTGCTGCAGGTTCAAAGATGAGGACCTCAGTACTTATGTAATTTGCACCCAGGGTAAGAGTGCAAACACTGGGGTATTTGAAACCTAAGCTTGTTGTTGTTATGTTTTGTTGTCGTTATATGCTGTCGAGTAGGACCCGACTCATAGTGACCTCTCCTTGGGTTTCCAAGGTGGTATCACTATGGAAGTAGATTGCCCAACCTTCCTTCCGAGAAGTGGCTGGTGGGTTTGAACTTCCAGCCTTCTGGTTAGCAGTCAAGTGCTTTAGGCACTATGCTACCAGAGCTCCTTAGCTTTCTGGATTGATCTAAGGATTATTTAATAAGGATTTCATTAGTTTTGGTTTATGATTAACTAAGTGAGTTATATCATACTACACTCTAGTAGGAGCTCTGGTAGCATATTGCCTAAGGCACTTGACTGCTAACCAGAAAGCTGGCAGTTCAAATCCACCAGCCACTCCTCGGAAGGAAGGTTGGGCAATCTACTTCCATAGTGATACCACCTCGGAAACCCAAGGAGGGGTCGCTATGAGTCGGGTCTGAGTTGATGGCACATAACAACAACACACTCTAGTACTATAGAAAAGCACCAACTGTAGAATGAGATGGTCTGGGTTTTTAATCCTGTCTTCCCCCTCTTCAGCTGTGTTACTCCAGACAAATTTACTTAACTTTTCTGAGCCATAATGTGTAAAATGGCAATAACAACAATATAAACCTCACTGTGTTGTTATGAGGATTAAATGAGATAAAGCAAAACCAAATTCCCTGCCATTGAGTTGATTCTGACTCATAGTGACCCCCTTTGGGTTTCCAAGGCAGCAAGTCTTTACAGAAGTACATTGCCCAGTCTTCCTTCCATGGAGTGCTGGTGGATTTGAATCACCAGCCTTCTGATTAGCAGGTCACCGGAGCTAATTAGCCACCAGAACTCCTTGATTAAAGGAGATAGTTAATGTAAAATACTTAGCATAGTTCATGTCACAGTAAACCTTCAATAAATAAGTAAAACAACAAGAATGGTAATTATTGTTCCTGTTAATTCACCTAGTATTTAAATGTTGTTTGCGATTAATTCAGAGATTTTAATCATCCATGTTAAAAATGCTTTCAAAAGTAGAACATTTGTTTAACTCATAAAAGTTTTTCTTTTGAAATTGTTACATTAAAACTTTCAGTGATGTTCCCTTGGGCTTTTTTTTTTTTTTTTTTTTTAAATGCATGCAGGAATCTATTGGTAACACCAATGAAGGAGACTTGGAGGAAATTAACGATGATGTGTCTTTGGCCTGATATTAAAAGAAGTACATATGAGATATACCTGCATACAAATTTATGAATGTGGCTCATTCCACTTGAGTATTTAGTGAATAAAGAGCTAAAAGGCTCATGTATAGATTCATTTATTTAAGAATTGGGCCACTATAAAAGAAACGTTAAATGGAAAATATTATGTAATTATATATACTATCTTACGTATATCTCATATAACGGACTACAAAGTAGAAAGAGAACTGATGAGTTGATAATGATGATGGTAGTGATGGAAAAATAACATACAGAGCTTCCTTTGGTGTATAACTATGGGAGTCTCTGAGTACCCAAACGACTGGGCATTGGTCACAGAGATGAGCTTTGGCAGACAGCTGCCCAGTCCTCTCAGAAACCCTCTTCTTTCTGTTAATGCTTATATATGTTTGCCATAAAATAACAGTGAAATTAGAGTAATTTAAATTTGTTCTTAGTTCTAAAACTCAGATTCAAAAGAGGATTATTTTAACCTAATATATTGACAGATTATTTTCAGCCTCACTCTTTTTCCTATAGAACTTGTCTTCCAAATAAGAACTGGAATCTGTTCTCAGAGATCTGTCTCACAGTTGGCTGTGTGTTGTATGAAAAACCTTGATTAGAACTTAATATAATACATAAGCATTTTCAGAAAGTTTAGTGAACTGAGACATCAATACAGGGCTGGTAACAAAAGAAAGTACATGGTTTAAAGTGAGTATTTAGTCACTTGAGCACGTTCTGCATAGGTCAGTTGGCCTATGGCATATCTTCATTTATTAAGGGTTATTTTCTGCATTCAGGTAGCATAGTGCCTAAGGCACTTGACTGCTAACCAGAAGGCTGGCAGTTCAAACCCACTAGCCACTCCTTGGAAGGAAGTTTGGGTAATCTACTTCCGTAGTGATACGGCCTCGGAAACACAAGGAGGGGTCGCTGTGAGTTGGGGCCGACTCCGCGGCACATAACAACAATAACAACATTGTTTACCTACTCTGTTTAAGGCACTGTGCTGGTTATTGGGAATACACACGTTGGAGAGCAAGTTACATCTATTTATCTATGGGAGATATGAACTAATAGACCGTAGTGATTCGAGTGATAAATATTGTGATGGAGGAAGTATGCTTTGTAATGGGAAGGTATAGTGGACTATACCCAACACTGGAGTTTCAGGGAAGACTTTCCAGCTGGAACCTGAAGGACAAATACGAAGCAGCCAAGTGAAGGGAGAAGAGAGTGGTATTTGACTGTTATAAGCAGAAATAACTGATGTACAAAGCCTGGGAGAAGTAAGAAAAGAGTGCTTTGAGGAAATGGAAATGTAACTGAAATGTAAATGCAGCGGGGAGGCAACCAGCAAGTGTCCAGGCTTTGAGAGGAGAACCAGATGCTGCAAGAGCTTGTCTGCTTGTCATGGAGCTTTGGGCTTTATCTTAAGGGCACAGTGAGGCCATGGGAGGGTTTTAAACGGGAGTGACATGATCAGATTTGTTTTTAAGGCGGAATGTCTGATCACATGTGGAGAGTAGATTGAAGAGATCAAACCAGAGCTTGGGAAGACTAGTTAGGCCCTTTCTATTAAATCCTGATGAGAAACAACTCTAGCCCAACCTCTGGTCTATTGGCTGTGATAATGGAAAGAACTGGATTCCAGAGAGGTTTAAGAATTAGCATTAGAATTAGCATTTATAGGGCTTGGCAATAGTATTCCGGGACCAAAGAGGATAAAATTTTCTTTATATGATGCCAAGGGGTTGGTGGAACTTTTCAATGAACACTTCGAGCTGTTTGAGAATGCCCGTAAAGGGCTTGGTTTTGGATATCCAGGTAGTCCCTGACTTAAAACGAGGAGGTTACTTTCCATTGACTCTGTCCTGCTGTATGTTGGTTCTGATGTAAGTCAGAACCCCATTTTTTGTTTTGGTTCTCATTATGATTGCCTTTTATTATCAGTGTCTTTAGAAATCTGATCT
Source organism: Orycteropus afer afer (assembly GCF_000298275.1). Taxonomy (NCBI): domain Eukaryota; kingdom Metazoa; phylum Chordata; class Mammalia; order Tubulidentata; family Orycteropodidae; genus Orycteropus; species Orycteropus afer. The sequence goes on along the minus strand of NW_006922017.1, from coordinate 432,415 downwards.
ATATTTGTCTTTGGGGGTTAGAACTTTGCATGTAAACATCTGCAAATAACATCAACAAATTACGTGCTGCAGCATTGTGTGTAATACATATTATTAACAATAAGATGTAGAAAAAAGGATGAACATAGGTGCAATTCTTTGTAACTCAAATACATCATAAATCAGGAACTTCCTGTACTGAGTGTGAGACCCCCATGGACCCAAGAGATGTCCAGTGCACATTTCTCAAGCTTTATTTTTATCTATTTTCTCTTTGTCAGTGGAGTATTACGACATAGATATCATCACCAGAAAAATAAAAAAGATTTTATGAAATATAAAATATGCTTTTGAGTATAATATATGAGGTTACTGTTGATAAAAAAAAAATGTAGAAAGTAAGTTTGAAAAAAAGGTCAGATTTAATTAAAGTCATCCTACCACAATAAATGAATGAATAACAGCTGGAAGGGTGGGAAGAAAAGGCAAGGAAGGTGCTAATAGAACATTGTAGCCACATGGGTGTCCACAGATCACTTTCTGGAACAGAAGCCAAAGTGCAACATTATGTAAGCAATGCTCTTGGAGAGCATCAGCTTGAGTGAATTGTGTTATTTTTTCTGAAGTTAAGAAAAGATCTTGATGAAGCATGGGTAGTGATTTGGGCTTGTGATAGTTCAGTGAACAATTTTTAGTTCACTTTTGTGATTAATTTATAGTGAATCCACTATTACAAGAAAAAATATGGAGAGTGGAAGAGATAAGAATAAATAAAACTCACACATACTGCTAAAACTTTAACATCTGCATTTTCCTTCCCTAAAATTCTGGCCAAAATCAGCCCCAGCACTACTAGCAAAGTTCAACAAGACAGAAAATAACAAATGCTGGTGAGGATGTGGAGTGACTGGGACTCATACATTGCTGGTGGGACTGCAAAATGATAACAACCACTGTGGAAAGCAGTATGGTGATTCCTTAAAAAGTTGGAATTAGAAATACCATTTGATCCAGCAATCTCATTACTAGGTATATATCCTAAAGAAGTGAGAGCCAGGACAAGAACAGATACATGCATGCCTATGCTTATCACAGCACTATTCGCGATAGCAAAAAGATAGAAACAACTTAGGTGCCCATCAACAGAAGAATGGGTAACCAAACAGTGGAATACTATGCAACCCTAAAGAATAATGTAGAATCTATAAAACACTGTAAAACATGGATGAACTTGTACTTGGAGGACATTATGCTGAGTGGAGCTCTGGTAGCATAGTGCCTAAGGTACTTGACTGCTAACCAGGAGGCTGGCGGTTCA
>NW_006922017.1:426803-430628 GCF_000298275.1 Orycteropus afer afer | reverse complement strand
TCCTACTTCCGTAGTGATACTGCCTCGGAAACCCAAGGAGGGGTCGCTATGAGTCGGGGCCGACTCGACGGCACATAACAACAACAACAACTCTTTAGTTTTGTACCAAGACCTGTCACTTGGTCAAAGGATATTGGAGAGAGAATGACTAATTTTAGCATTTGGGGTGAACTTGTATCTTAAATATATGCAGATAACTCTAGATCTAAAACTTGGGAAAGTATTTAATGCCTGGGGTATATTGAAGATAGCACACAAGCCTGTCCCATAATTTAATTCAAATTTAGTTTATTTAGTAATCCTATTTGGTGACAACATATGAGATAATACATCAAAGAAATGTTTTTTTTTATGATTTACAAAAATCCTAAGCGAACTTTTCCTACTCTAATACCAAATTACTTTTTAAAAAGTATACTTTGAAACTGTATCCCCAGGACATGAAATAAATATTATTGGTACAGGGTGCTGTCGTAGTCATTATCTCACTTAATATAAATGACTTCAAAACCACACAGTTGTTTTGGAAATTCAGGATATTTCCTTGTCGTTTTTCCACATAATAATAAGTTATTTTCCTTCCTGAATTGATTGCCTGAGGCTGTTTGGTGTCCCCATATTTGCCTCCACTTTGAACACCCTGGTTTCCTGGGTTCCTGCGTCATGATCTCCATTTAGGATTTTTCCTCTGTGCTGGTTCCAGACCCTCTGCTGGAAGGTGTCCTGCCTGGGCCGCCCAGGTCTCAACCCAGCTTTCTCACTCTGAAGTAGGCCCTGGGCCGGCTCCTCTCTGCTGGCAGAGTGTATCTGGTGGGCTGTTCATTTGGTATCACGTTTGCCCTCTAAGACAAGGACATTCAAACTTTTTTTGACTGGGACTCACAGTAAGAAACAAATTTTACATCACAACACACCAGTAGAAAACCAGTTGCCATTGAATGGACGCCAGCTCATGGCAATGCCTTGTGTGTCAGTGTAGAACTGTACTGTGTAGGGTTTTCAGTGGCTGATTTTTTCCAAATTACATCACCCCACTTTTCTTTGGAGTTGCCTCTGGATGGACTCTAACTACCAACCACCAACCTTTTGGTTAGCAGCCAAGTATTTTAGCCATTTATACCACATATATCACAACCCAGTGTGAATATAACATCATGAACAGTAAAGTCCTTGTACTGAAGTCATGTTTTACACACTGCTGTGTTTTATCCTGTTAAATTTTATTTTAAAACAAAAACCTACTGGTAATAACCTGTTACATTGAGTTCACAATCTAATAGCTTATGATCTATACGTTGAAAAGCCTGCCTAATACTCTGATGAATAGATGATTCCAGAAAATCACTTCTTACTGTCTCTCTTGAATACTTCCAGTGAGGGGACTGCTTCACTTCTTTAGCTGGCCTCTTACCTGTATGACTGTAGTGGTTAGAGTACTTCTTCCTAAGAAATATTATGAAGCATCTTTTTTCTATTAGGAAGCAGTGCAAGTCTGTGATTAGTAATTGTATGTCAAGTTTCCAGGGCTGAGTGGAATAAACTCTGCAACACATTATTTTCTGTTGGTGCCCAGAATAAAATTAGCCACAATAGAGTCACTGTTTTAAAAAATCCCCTGGTAGGGCAAAATTATGAAAACTACTTTGCCATAACCAAATTCGTTGAGAGAGTTGAGTTGCTGTTCCTGAGAGCTCAGGACCATGGTCTTGGGGGATATCAAGGTCGATTGGTGTAACATAGTCTATAGAGACAATGTTTTACGTCTTACTATGGAGAGTAGTGACTAGGGCTTTAAAAGCTTGTGAGCGGCCATCAAGGTGCAACTATTAGTCTCACCCATCCAGAGCAAAGAAAAGTGAAGAAATCAAAGACACAAGGAAACAGTCCAAAGGACTAATGGACCACAAGAGCCTTCTTCTTCATAACCCTGAGACCAGAAGAACTAGATGGTGCCCAACTATGACTGCTGACTGCTCTGAAAGGGATCATAGTAAGAAGTCCTGTAGAAAAATGTGGGACAAAATCAACAATAAAAAAGACTGGGCTTATTCGTCTGATTCAGCCTGGTGGACACCTCCTGCCCCTGTCTCCCACTCCCTAGACTATGGACCTCAGACACCTTTCAAACCTTAATTCACCCCTGTGGCTCAACTTTCAGCCAAATAGTTGTTATGTGCTGTAGAGTTGGTTCTGACTAATAGCAACTCTGTGTACAGCAGAAAGAAGCACTGCCTGGTCCTGTGCTGTCCTCATAGTTCTTGATATGTTTGGACCCATTGTTGTAGCCACTGTGGCAGTCCATCTCTTTGAGAGTCTTCCCCTTTGCGCTGACCCTCTACTTCACCAAGCATGATGTCCTTCTGTAGGGACTGACCCCTCTTGATAACATGTCCAAAGTACATAAGATGAAGTCTCAACATCCTTGCTTCTAAGACAGATTTGTTTGTTCTTCTGGCAGTCTATGGTATATTCATTATTTTTCACCAGCACCATAATTTAAATATGTCTATCTTTCTGTGGTCTTCCATATTCATTGTCCAGCTTTTACATGTACATGAGACTATTGGAAATACCATGGCTTGGGCCAGGCACACCTTAGTCTTCAAAGTGACATCTTTGCTCTTTAACATTTGAAAGAGATCTTTTGCAGCAGATGTGTCCAGTGCAATATGCTGTTGATTTCTTGACTACTGCTTCCATGGGTGTTGATTGTAGATCGAAGTGAAATAAAATCCTTGACAACTTCAGTCTTTTCTCTATTTATCGTGATGTTGCTTATTGATTTTTGTTTTCTTAATGTTGAGATGTAAGCCGTACTGAGGGCTGTAGTCTTTGATCTTCATCAATAAGTCCTTTAAGACCTCTTCACTTTCAGCAAGTAAGGTTGTATCATCTACATATCACATATTGTTAATGAGTCTTTCTCCAATCATGATGCTACATTTTTCTTATAGCCTAGCTTCTCAGATTATTTGCTCAGATTGAATGAGTATAGTGAACAAATACAACCTTGATGCACACCTTTCCTGATTTCAGATCACACAGTATTCCCTTGTTCTGTTTAAACAACTGCTTCTAGATCTATGTACAAGCTCCTCATGAACATAATAAGTGTTCTGGAATTCCCATTCTTCACAATGTTATCTATAATTTGTTATGATCCACACTTTTGAATGCCTTTGTATAGTCAATAAAACACAGATAAGCATTATTTTGGAATTCTTTCCTTTCTGCCAAGATCTATCTGACATCAGCAGTGATATTCCTCATTCCAAGTCCTTTTCTGAATCTGCCTTAAACTTCTAACAGTTCTCTGTTTATGTACTGCTGTAACCGTTTTTTAAATTATTTTCAACAAAATTTTACTTGCATGTGGTATTAATGACATTGTTCAATAATTTCCACATTCTGTTGGATCACCTTTCTTTGGAATGGGCATAAATACCAATCTCTTCAGTTGGATGACCAGGTAGCTGTCTTCCAAATTTCTTGGTATAGATGAGTGAGCACTTCCAGCACTGCATCCTTTGGTTGAAACATCTCAGTTGGTATTCCTTTAACAGTAACACCTAGATAGTATGCACTCCTTAGGACAGTCAACCATAGGAGATAAATATTTTTTCCTAATTTTTTATTTTTGTTTGCCTCTACTTATATTTTTTCCCCATACAAAGGTTTTGGTAAAAATATTTATATAGCGAAAATGATTAATCCTTTCTTCTAATATTAAATGGTTTTGAATCGTATTTGTAAATACTTTCCCCTCCATGGAGCTATTTGTGTTTTCTATTAGTACTTGTAAGATTTCATTCTTTTTTTTTTTTT
>NW_006922017.1:407495-426409 GCF_000298275.1 Orycteropus afer afer | reverse complement strand
TGGGAATTGCTATTAGCAACTGAGGAGATCCTGATTTTAAAGTCGCCCACCTGGGTTATTTCTGTTGGGTGTGGCACAATACAATGTTTTGGGAGGTGCCCACTCTCTCTCAGGTGCTTAGAGTTCTGATGCTGTGATTGGCTAGTTTGACCACCCTTCCAGGCTCAAAAGGAGGCCACCTGAAGACAGAACTCTCTCTGACTGCTGGCTGAGAAAGATGTGCTGCTGAAAGAGACAGGCGCTCCTGAAAGAAACACGTGCTGCTGTGAAAGAGATGCAAGAGACACACATTGCTGAGTGAGGCACTGAGGGACCAGCACTGCTGGGAAAGAGACTGTGAGAGACTATTGGCTGAGGGACAGTGGGCTGGGAGAGAGACTGAACATTTTCCCTGAACTTGAATTGTAGCCTGTGGTGCTTCCCTAATAAACCCCATAATCTGTGAGCTCTATGTGGCCACTGCAGCGAATTATCGAACCCAGGAGAGAGGTGGTGGGTGCTTTGGGAGGAACGGTTGGTGAAAGTGCTAGAGGGAGGCAGCATGTCTGGCCTTGCAGTAATAGGCCTTGGGTTACTGCTGGTAATCTGGTCTTCCTCTCGTGGGATTATAGGAGGTCAGAACATGTGGCCTCCTTGCCGTTTTTGCACATTCCTTCCTTCTGAGCAGTGCTATACTTCTTCTCTCCCATGGTTGATAGTTCTAAGGAATGCACCTCCCTGGTGTCATTATTCACTTCTTAGGCTTGTCTGTTGTTTGGCTGAAAGTTAAGCCATGGGAGTAAGTTCAGTTCCAGGTCCGTATGGTGAGTAGGGGCTGTGTTCTAGAGGGTTTCACAAGTCTCCATCAGACCAGTGAGCCTAGTCTTTTGTTAATTTTGAGTTTTTTTCCATAATTTTCTTCCATTCTATCCAGGTTCTCCAATTTTGATCCCATTCCAAGTAGATGGCAGTGGTAGCCAGGCACCATCTACTTCTTGATACACAACCTTAACTACCACACTTCTATGCATTCCTGCCCTCTAAGCTTTCTCCTGATGTAAATGCTACCCTTTTGATCTCTCATGGTTGATCATTCTAAGGAGTATACCTAGCTGATACAATTGTTTACCTTGCAGACCTGTTGGTTGTTTGGCTGGAAGTTAAGCAGTGGAGTGAGTTCAACCAGCACCATTTGTTAAAGAGACTATCACTTCCTTATTAAATGGGTTTCAGCCCTTTGTTAAAGATCAGTTGTCCATAGGTGGATGAATCTATTTCTGAATTTGAAATTCTGTTCCACTGCACTATGTCTTAGTCTTGTACCAGTATCAGGTAGTTTTGACTACAGCAGCTGTATAATAGGTTTTGAGATTGAGAAGTGAGGTCTCCTGCCTTATTCTTCTTGTTAAGTAGTGCTTTTCTTATCCAAGGTTGTCTTTCCTTTCCATATACAATTAGTGATTGTTTTTCCTATATCCTTAAAGAATATTGATAGTGATGCAAATAACATAAATAAGAAAGTAGAGGTGACATCACAACAGAACCAATAGAAATGTAAAGAATAATATCAGGATACTATGAAGAATTGTACTCTAACAAATTTGAAAATCTGGAAGAAATGGATAGGTTTTTAGAAACACACTCCTTACCTAAACTGACACAGACTGAGGTAGAAAACTTGTACAGACCCATAACAAAAGAAGAAATTGAACAAATCGTTAAAAAAAATTACCAACAAAAAACGTCCTGGCCTGGATGGTTTCACTGAAGAGTTCTAGCAATCATTCAGAGAAGAGCTGACACCAATCTTACTCACACTATTCCAGAACATAGAAAAGGATAGAATCCTCCCAGATTAATTTTATGAAGCAAGCATAACCCTGATAACAAAACCAGGGAGAAACAGTATCAGAAAGAAAAACTACAAACCAGTATCCCTCATGAATATAGATGTAAAAATCTTCAACAAAATCTTAGTCAATAGACTCCAACACATACTAAAAAAATAATACATCATGACCAAGTGGGATTCATACCAGGTATGCAAGGAAGTTCAACATTAGAAAAACAATAATACATCCTATAAGTTAAATAAAGGACAAGAGTCCATGATCATATCAATAGATGCAGAAAAGACATTTGATAAAATCCAACACCCATTCCTGATTTAAAAAAAAAAAAAAAAACCTCTCAGAAAAAGAGGAATAGAAGGGAAATTCCTGAACATGATAAAAAGTATATATGCAAAACCAATAGCCAACATTCTCAATGGAGAGAGATTGTCACCATTTCCCTTGTGAACAGGAACAGACAAGGATCCCCTCTATCTCCATATCTGTTCAACATTGTATTGGAAGTACTAGCCAGGGCAGTATAGCAAGAAAGGGAAATCAGAGGCATCCAAATTGGTAAGAAAGAAGTAAAACTTATCCCTATTTGCAGATGATAGGATCCTATATGTAGAAAACCCAAGAGAGACAGCAAGCAAATTACTGGAACTTATTGAAAGATTTAGCATAGTGGCAGGATACAAGATCAACATTAAAAAATCAGTGAAATTCCTCTACAGCAGCAAAGAGGTCTCTGAAAAGGAAGTAGAGGAATTAATACCATTTACAATAGCTACCAAAAAGATAAGATACTTAGGAAGAGAGCTTACCAGGAACACAAAAGCCCTATACAAAGAAAATTACAAAACACTGCTTTAAGAAACTATAAGAGATTTATATAAATGGAAGAACATACCATACTCATGGATAGGAAGATTGAACATTATGAAAATTTCAGTGCTACCTAAAGCAATCTATACCTTCAATGCAATCCTGATCCAGATTCCATCAACATTCTTTTAAAATATGGAAAAACCAATCAGTAATTTTATATGGAAAGGAAAGAGACCTCCCATAAGCAAAGCACTAATGAAGAAGAAAAACAAAGTAGGAGGTCTCACATCCTCACATCTTAGATCCTACTACACAGCCACAGTTGTCAAAACAGTCTGGTGTTGGTACAATGACAGACACATAGACCAGTGGAGCAGAATTGAGAACCCAGAAATCAATCTATCAACGTATGGCCAGCCGATCTTTGGAAAAGGGCTGAAATCCATCCAGTGGAGAAGAGATAGGTCTCTTTCACAAATGGTGCTGGCAAAACAGGATATTCATTTGCAGAAAAATGAAACAAGATCCATACCACATACTATACACAAAAACTAACTCCAGATGGATCAAAGACTTAAATGTGAAACCTAAAATGATAAAGTTCGGCAAAGAAAAAATAAGAACAAACTTAGGGGCCCTGATTTATGGCATAAAAGACTATGAAGCATAACCCAAGATACAAAAACAACAGAAGATAAATCAGATAAACTAAACATTAAATTCTTATGTGCATCAAAAGACTTCTCCAAAAGAGTAAAAAGAGAACCTACAGAATGGGGAAATATATCTGGCAATGACATATCGGACAAAGGACTTACCTCTAAAATTTATAGAAAACTCCAACACCTCATCATCAAAAAGATAGACAGTCCAATTAGAAGATGGGCAGAAGATATGAACAGATATGAACAGACACTTCACCAAAGAAAATAGACAGCTAGCAAGCACATGGAGAATTGTTTATGATCATTAGCCATTAGAGAGATGCAAATCAAAACAATGAGATACCATCTCACCCCAGCATTAATATCAAAGTTCCACAAGACAGAAGATAACAAATGCTGGTGAGGATGTGGAGAGACTGGGACTGTCATACACTGCTGGTGGGACTATAAAATGATTAACGACTGTGGAAATTGGTATGACAATTCCTTAAAAAGTTGGACATAGAAATACCATTTGATCCAGCAATCCCATTACTAGGTATGTATCCTAAAGAAGTGAGAGGCAGGACACAGACATATGTATGCCCATGTTCATCACAGCACTATTCACAATAGGCAAAAGATGGAAACAATCTAGTGCTCATCAACTGAGGAATGAATAAACAAACTGTGGTACATACATAGAGTGGAATACTATGCAACCCTATGAATGATGTAGAATCTGCAAAACACCACACAACGTGGATGAACTTGGAGACCACTATGCTGAGGGAAATAAGTCAATCACAGGAGGATAAATAATGTGTTCGTCCACTGTTGTAAAAAGTCAGGGAAAGATTTATATATAGAAGGAAAATTTCTTTGTTGGTTTCCAGGGATGGAAGGGAAGAGGGGGCTAAATTCCTAGGGGAAAATAATTTAGATAGATAGATAGAAAATTATTATTATTATTATTATTATACCAAAGATTAATAGTGATTACCAGGAGTAGGAGGAAACAGGAAAGGGGAAGCTTTTGTTTGTGGCATTGAGTTCATGCTAATAGTGGTGGAATATTTTGGAAAAGGAAAGCAGTAATGGTGGCACAACATGGAAAATGTCATCAATGTCCCTGAGCTGTAAATAGGGAAGTTTATGTTGGCCAGTGTCTTGTTGTATATGTTTTCACCACAATAAAAGTTAAAAAAAAAAAAAAAATGACTGGACTCTGGATCAGGATTGCATTGCATCTATAGATTGCTTTGGGTAGTGTTGAAATTTTCACAGTGTTCAGTCTTCCTATTCATAAGCATGGTATGTTCTTCCATTTAGGTAGGTCTTATAATTTCTTGTAATAGTGTTTTATAGTTGTCCTTATATAGGTTTTTGTGTCCCAGGTAAGATTTATTCCTAAGTTTTTTCTTTTTTTAAGTATTTTTTTCTTTTTTTTAAATTGTCATTTGGGTGAAAGTTTACAGAGCAAATTTGTTTTCCATTTAACAATCTATTTATATTCTGTTTAAGTATTTTATCCTTTTGGTAATTACTATAAATTGTATTGTTTTCCTTATTTCATTTTCACAGATTTGTTAATTTGGGGGAATCCAGCTGATTTTTGTATTTTGATCTTTTACCCTGCCACTTTTCTGATCTTTCAAATAGTTCCAGTAGTTTTCTTGGAGTCTTTTGGATCTTCTGTGTATAAGATGTTATCATCTGCAAATAGAGATAGTTTTACTTCTTCTTTGCCAATTTGGATGCCTTTTATTTCCCTTTTTTACTGCTTTGCCTTGGCTAGGACTTCCAAAGCAGTGTTGAATAGAAGTGGTGATAGAGAGCAGTCTTGTCTAGTTCCTTTTCACAAGGGGAATGGTTTCAGTCTTTCTTCATTGAGAATGATGTTGGCTGTTGGTTTTGCATATATGCCCTTATGTTGAGGAATTTCCTTCTATTCCTGTTTTGCTAAGCGTTTTTGTCAGGAATGGGTGTTAGATTTTCTCAAATGCCTTTTCTGCATCAATTGATACATTTTTTTTTTTCATTCATTTTATTTATATGATGGATTATGTTGTATGATTTTCTGATGTTGAAACATCCTTGCAAACCTGGTATGAATCCCACTTGTTCATGGTGTATTTTTATTTATTTATTTTAAATATAGTGTTGGATTCTTTTGCTAGGATTTTTGTTGAAGTTTTTTGCATCTATATTCATGAGTGATATTGGTTTGTAATTTTCATTTTCAGTGGTATCTTTGCCTGGTTTTGTTATCAGGGTTATGCTTGCTTCGTAAAATAAACTTGCAAGTATCCCATCTGTTTCTATGTTCTGCAATAGTTTGAGCAGGGTTGGTGTCAGCTCTTCTCCGAATGTTTAGTGGAAATCTCCAGTGAAGCTGTCTGGACCAGGACTTTTTTTGTTGTTGTTGGTAGTTTATTATTATTATTATTATTATCTGTTCAATTTCTTTCTTCCTTTCCTTCCCTTCCCTTCCCTTCCCTTCCCTTCCCTTCCCTTCCCTTTTTCCTTTCCTTTCCTTTCCTTTTTCCTTTCCTTTCCTTTCCTTTCCTTTCCTTTCCTTTCCTTTCTTTTCTTCTCTTTCCTTCCTGTGCAAATTTTCTACTTCGCTCCATGTCCATTTAGTAGGTAGCATGTTTCTAGAAATCTGTCCATTTCTTCTAGGTCTTCAAATTGTTGGAGTACAGTTCTTCATTGTTGTTGTATGTGCCGTGGAGTTGGACCCAACTCATAGTGAACCCTCCTTGGGTTTCTGAGGCTGTATCACTATGAAAATAGATTGCCCAACCTTCCTTCCAAGGAGTAGCTGGTGGGTTTGAATTGCCATACTTCTGGTTAGCAGTCAAGTGCTTTAGGTACTACGCTACCAGAGCTCCTACGGTTCTTCATAGTATCCTGATATTCTTTTTATTTCGGTTGGTTCTCTTGTTACATCGCCCTGTTCATTTCTTATTTGTGTTATTTGTGTTGTTGTCTCCTTTTCCTTTGTTAAGTTTGCCATTGGTTTGTTGATTTTATTAATCTTTTCAAAGAACCAGCTTCTAGTCTTGTTAATTTTTCCTTGTCTATTTTCTGTTTCATTTCTTTCTGCTTAACTCTTTATTATTTCTTTTCTCTCATGACTTTAGGCTGTTTTTACTGCTTTTTTCCCAATCATTGGAGATGTTGCTTTTGGCATTTTCTTCTTTTTTGATGTGTATATTTATTGCAATAAATTGCCCTGTGATCATTGCTTTTGCTGTGTCCCAAAGATTTTGGTATGTTGTGTTTTCATTTTTGTTTGATTCAAGGAAATATTTTATTTCTTCTATTACCCAGTAGTTTTTAAGGAGGGTGTTACTCATTTTCCATGTGCTTGCTTTTTTTCTGTTGATCTTCCTATTGTTGGTTTCTAATTTTATAGCATTGTAATATGAGAAGATGCTTTGTAATATTTCAATGTTGTTAAATTTATTGAGGCTTGTTTTGTGGCCTGATATATAGTCTATCCTGGAGAATGTTCCATGTGGGCTGGAAAAGAATGTATATTGTGCTGTTGTTGGGTGAAGTGCTCTGTAGATGTCTATAAGGTCAAGTTGGTTGGTTGTATTTTTAATTCCTCTCTTTGTTCAGTTTCTTTTCTGTTCTGTCTTTCACTGAAAGTAGTGTATTAAAGTCTCCTACCATTCTCGACGGCACATAACAACAACAACAACAACAACAACCACCATTATTGTGGAGTTGTCTATTTCTGTTTTCAATTCTGTTTAAGTGTTGGGGCTCTTTCATTGTGTGCATAAGACATTTGTTATGGTTATGTCCTCTTTTGGTTGATGCTTTACTTATTGTATCATGTTCTTCCATGTCTGTTTTTGTGGTTCTTATGTTTAAGTATATTTTATCAGATATTAATATAGCCACTCTTGCTCTTTTTTGATTGCCATCTACCTGATATATTTTTTCTGACCTTTGATTTTTAGTCTGTTTTTGTCTTTGTGTCTAAGATGTTATCTCTTGTTTTCAGCATGTTGATGGATCATGTTTTTGTGTCCATTCTGCGTCACTCTGTCTCTTGAGGGGTGCATTTAATCCATTTACATTCAGTGTCATTATGAACAAGTATGAATTTATTGCTGTTACTTTGTTATGTGTTTTTTTGGGATATATTGATTTCTTTGTTTTATATAATTTTCTGTGCTGAGCTCAGTATGTGAGTCTTTTTAATCATCTCTTTCATCTCTGTTTCAGTATTTGATAAATATTTGTGCCTTTCCTCTTTTTTACTTTTATGGGAAGATTTATTAATTTTCTTTGAGATTACCTTGTGATTTGTCATTTTCTTCCCAAATTTAAAACAGTCTGTTCAGTCTCAAAATTATCTTGACTTCCTCTCCATTTGGAAATTCTTTAATTACACTGTTTATTCCCTCTTTTTGATTTGTAGTTGTCCTCACTTGCCAATTGATATCTCTGGTTCCCTGTTTACTGTCTTGTAAGTTTATATTACTTTGGATACTTCTATGTGTGAGTTGATTTCTGGGGTATGTTGTCATGTGTGTTAATCATCAATTGTTGTCTGCTATTGTTGGTTCTCTGTCCAAAGGACTCTCTTTAAAATCTCTTGTAAGATTGATCTGGATTTTTCAAATTCCCTTAATTCCTATTTATCTAGAAATATCCTAATTTTACTATCATATTTAAGGTATAGTTTTGCTAGGTATATAATTTTTTGTTAGCATTTTTTTTCCTTCAGGGTTTTATATATCATTCCTTTGTGTTCTTGCCTGCATGGTTTCTCCCAAGAAATCTGAGCAGAGCTTAATCTCACTGGTTGCCCTTTGTATATAACTTTTCATTTTTCCTATGCTTCTTTCAGGATTCTCTTTGTCTTTGGTTTTGTAAAGTTTCATTATGATGTGTCTTAGTGATTTTCTTTTAGGGTCTATCCTATTCAACTTCTTGAATGGATATCTTCTCGTCCTTTATCATATTAAGGAAGTTCTCTTCCAACAGACCTTTGACAAAATTCTCCATGGTTTCATTTGATTCTTCCTGTTCTAGAATGCTAATCACATGTAAATTAATCCTCCTAATGGTGTCCCACATAATTCTTTTTTTCTAATTGTTCCTTTAATAAAGTAGTATTGAAATTTATCTTGGTCTCACTAATTCTGTCTTCATTGATTCAGTTATATGCCTTTGCCTTTTCAATGTGTTATCTATTTCTGAAATTTTAGTATTAATCTTTTGGATTTCTGTTTGCTATTTTTGTATGGTTTCTAATTTTCCATTTATTTTGGTATTTTGTTCTTGTGTTGTTATAAATTCTTCTAGAGTATGTTTTCCTCAATTTAATCAGTTTTTTCCTTGATTTTGTCAGAATTTTCCTTAATTTTGTTAGTGTTTTCCTTGTTCTATCTCTTAATCTGTTGAGGGTACCAATATATAACTTTTTAAAATTCCTTGTCAGGTATTTTCAGTGCTACTTCTTCCTCAAGAAGATTCTCCGGCACTGTATTCTGGTTGCATCTTTGTACTGTTTTATCTTCTTTGTGTGACCTGGGATTGTCAGTTTTCTCTGACACTTTGATGTCATTGTATTTATATTTAATTGGTGACTGTATATTGGTGTGATTCACTTAGGTTTTTTTTTTTTTTTTTCAATCTTCCTATTTTTTCGATATATGCAAGCAAATGGGGCTTGTGTGCTACTCTGTTCATTAGTTTGACAGCACTTAGGTATGCACAACTTGTTTCCTGGTAGATGTGATAGAGGACAGGAATGTGTGCACAGATTTGTGTTAACAGTACATGAAGCAGTTGAGGGTGGTTTGGGCTGGTATTGGCCACTGTCTGTCATTGATCAGTTGGTACAGAAGCAGATGGTGACCCTTCCCCAGTGGCTGAGGCTGCAGGTAGAACAGATGTGGTTGGGTTGTGTGGCCACAGTTGCTGTCTCCCACCTTTGTGGTCAGTAGCTACCAATATGTTGCTGTTTCCCACCTTTGTGGTCAGTAGCTACCAATATGCTTGCCCATGCCTTCCTTGGCCAGTGGAGCTGAATATTAGGTTACTGCTCTGATCAGCTCTGATAACAGTGCTTGAGACATTTGACTGCTAACCAGAAGGCTGGAGGTTCAAACCCACCAGGCACTCCATAGAAGGAAGATTGAGCAATCTACTTCTGTAAAGATTTACCAGCTCAGAAACCCAATGGGGGTCACTATGAGTTGGAATCAACTCATTGGCAGTGGGTTTGGTTTTTTTGGTTTTGCTCTGATTAGAATACTGCTGGCAAATATTCACAATGGCCAAACTATCACACCAGTCAACAGTCCATAGCTCCTTTTGTCAGCTTCTTTTTTTTTTTTTTAATTTTTTTTAACACATTTATGTATTTTGTTGTGCCAATTTGAGTCTGGTGTCCTCCAGTACTGTGGTCCTTAGGTAGTAGATCTATTGGATCTCTCTCCCATAGTGTCGAGATGTCTGTGAGGGATTACTGTGTGTCTGTCTTCTATTGTTTCTGTAAGGACTGCAAGTATTTTGTATCACTGGTGTCTGTATAAGATTAGCCTCAGCTGAATCTGTCCTTGGTCTAGAGTATACCTCTGTTCACTGACCCATCTGATCATCTCAGGTGTTTATGTGTTTATCTATATAGCCTAGTGTTTGGTGTTAATGGCAGTGTGGTATTGTGGACACATTGGTTGGTATTAGCATCTTTCGTCTCTCTCTTATGTACACAGTTGTTCAAACCTGCCTTGTGCTTGCCCAGGGCCCTCAGCGACAGTTCTCTTGATTGTGGGTGAGTGGGTGGGAGTTATTCTGGCAGGTGCTCATCGGACTTTATTCTTCTAGGAATTTTTTTTTTTTTCCCCAAATAAATGCAGTTTGACGGTGGAAAAAGGAAAAAAAGTCCATTTGTCTTCTTATTTGCTATTTTCATTCTACTGTTGTTGTTAGGTATCATCAAGTTGATTGTGACTCATAGTGACCCTATGTACAGAGCAAAATATTTCCCAGTCTTGTACTATCCTAACAACCCTTGCTAGGCTTGAGGCCATCGTTACAGCCACTATGTCCATCTGTCTCGTTGAGGGCCTCCCCCTTTCTTGCTGACCCTCCACTTTACATAGAATGATAACGTTCTCCAAGAACTGGTTCCTTCTGACAACATGACTAAGGTAGATGAGAGGAAATCTGGCTATTCTTGCTTCCAGGGAACGTTCTGGCTACACTTCCTCCAGGATAGATTTCTCTGTTCTTTTGGCAATCTATATTACTTTCAGTATTCTTTGCAAACACAATTCAAAGACATTAATTCTTTTTTGGTCTTCCTTATTGGCTGTTCACCTTTCACATGCATATGAGATGATTGAAAATACTATAGCTTGGGTTAGTTAGGCTCACCATAGTCTTCAAAGGGACATCTTCGCTCTTTAACATTTTGAAGATGTCCCTTTTGCAAAATATTTGCCCAGTTTAATACGACATCTGATTTCTTGACTGCTGCTTCCATGGGAGTTGATTGTGAATCCACGTAAAATGAAATGTCTGACAACTTCAATTTTTGCTCCATTTATCATGATATTCCTTACTGGTCCATTATGAAGATATTTGTTTTCTTTATGTTGAGGTGTAATCTATACTGAAAACTGGTTTTTTAGTCTCCATCAGCATACAGATTGAATAACTATGGTGAAAGGATACAACTCTGATGCATGCCCTTCCCAATTTTAAACCATCCAGTATTGCCTTGTTCTGTGCGAACAATAGTCTCTTGGTCTGTGTTCAGGTTCTTCATGAGCACAATTAGGTGTTCTAGAATCTCCATTCTTTGCAGTGCTTTCCATCATGTTACCCACACAATCAAATGCCTTTGCATAGTCAGTAAAACACAAGTAAACATCTATCTTTTATTTTCTTCTCTTGTTAGGTGCCGTCAAGTCAGCTCCAACTCATAATGACCCTATATATAACAGAAACAGTGGCTGCTCCTGGACCAGCCTCACAATCCTTGCTATACCTGAGTCCCTAGTTGCAGCCACTGTGTCAATCCATCTCGTTGAGGGCCTTCCCCTTTTTTACTGACCCTCTACTTTACCAAGCAAGATATCCTTCTCCAGGGAATGGTCCCTTTCTTCTATTAGCTGGTGTTTATTCCACTTCTTTATCCTTGCCTTTGAAGCTCAAGGTTCCCAGACTATCCTTTGTATCTGCTTCTATTGGTTCCTTCTTTCTTTGTTGTAGCAGGTCTGGGTAGCTTGTCTGCCTATTCTGCCACATGTCAGAAGTCCCCAGTCATTTTTTTTTAATATATACTGTTTTCCATATGTTTTGTATATTTTTCTAGACTCTTGGTTTTGTTTCACTGATGTGCTATCTACTCATATATCACTATGACACTATTTTGATTTTGATGGTGAGGTTGCACAATATGTTTTCTTCTCTGGTAGGGCTAGCCACCTTCCATCATTACTCTCCATTTAAAGGATTCCCCTGCCTATTCTTACTTGTTTAATTAATTTTCTTGTTATCAAATTGACTACTCCCAAGCGTGGTTTTTCACATGATCACTGGATGTGTGTATAGTCATCGACTGAAGTGGTAACATCAATAAGTTGTCCAATTGAACTTTTGTAAACATATTTAACATTTTACACATAAAAATGGTAAATGTATGAAATACCAAGTCACTTTTTAAATGGGAAAATAATTTGATTGTTTTTGTGAACGATACAGATAATCTTGTAGCACCTAAATTTCAGGAACAGATTCTTTCATAATTTATCATTAGTGTTTGATATGTAAGCCTGTTTTTATTCCTAGTCCTTTGAGTACTGCCATTCCAACAAAAGTAGTGGTCTTGTTGACAAATTAGAATTATTTTATTCCACATGTTTAGCCTTGGTGTAGTGCCTAAGGCATTTGACTGCTAACTAGAAGGCTACCAGTTCAAACCCACTAGCCACTCCTTGAAAGAGAGGTTGGGCAATCTACTTCCGTAGTTACACTGCCTCAGAAACCCAAGGAAGGATCTCTATGAGTTGGATCCAACCTGACGGCAGTGACTTTGGTTTTGGTTTTGGTTGGTTCAGACTTACTACCTTTTCAGGCTAGACACAAGCCCAAAGCGTGGTTATTCATCTAAAAAAGATTACAATGACAAATGCCTCCCTTTAAGTAGATTATGCTGGATTCCCATACTTGGGTCCTTGGATCATTAGACTTCATGTCAGTGAACTGAACATTAAAATAATGACATGGCAATGCCTTTTCTCTTTTAACACCACCACTCTAATCTTAGGAGCTCTGGTGGTATAATGCCTAAGGCATTTGACTCCTAACCAGAAGGCTGGCAGTTCAATCCTACCAGTCACTCCTCGGAAGAAAGATTGGGCAATCTACTTCTGTAGAGATACTGCCTGTTGACTCGATGGCAGTGAGTTTTGGCTTTTGTTTTTTTTGACTCTACACTTTATGCTCATTTGTTTGGTATGTTTTGACAGATTAATTCATTTTATCCACAAATAATCTAGAATACTTCTTTTTTAAGTGAAAAAGAATATTCCTTTTAGTTCACACTTTTTACAAAATAGACCCATCAATATTCTGCTTGAGCAAAGCCAAGCTGACCTGAAGTTTTATATTTTAGAATTTAATTCTTGGGATATTGAATCCACACCTTTAAAATGAAATTAAGTGGTAGTATTCTGCTAGATGATGATGTTGTTGTTGTGGCGTTTGAAACACCGGTGGCACAACCTCAAGCCTCACAGCAACATGCCAGCCACCACAGTACAACAAACTGACAGACGAGTTTGTCTCCCATACCTGTTCAAAACCTCTCCCCAGAAATGAGTGTAGAAATGTAGATTTTGAAAGGAAATGATCTTTTACATTTCAGGGCTATGTGATTTTCCTTGAATAGAACTTAATATATAGTCAATCCTCATTCTATGATACTATTATCCTTCTAGCAGCTGTTCTCAGATAGGAAGCAAAGTAAATTTTAAAAAAGAAAAGCTCATTGTTCATGTCCTGGCTAGTTTAAGGGGTTGAATGTTCTGAGCTGCAAGTGCAAGCCCACCAGTTCCTGGGCCAACTCTACCTGGAATAGTGCATTAGGAGCCTCAGGCTCATCAGAGGTGTGGGGAGGGGAGAGTTGTCCTTAAGAATTCTACATGATTGTGATGTGCCTTGAGTGCACTCAGAACAACCTTGTGAGTACTGAGATCTCTTTCTCTAATGTTTGTCTGTTTTCTCAGATCTCATACCTTTTTTCTGTCTTGGTGTCATGAAAATGATAGGGTTTGGGAACCATATTTTATTCCAGCACAAGTCCCTTTCTACCTAACTCTTGCTGGGTCTGCTAACTCTACCACTTCCTTCTGGTTCTTAGAACAGGCTTAGTGACTTTCTCTGAAAGTACTAAGGTTCCCCTCCCCTGTTGTTGTTGTTATGTGCCATCGAGTCAGACCCGACTCATAGCGACCCCTCCTTGGGTTTCCAAGGCAGTATCACCACAGAAGTAGATTGCCCCATCTTCCTTCCGAGGAGTGGCTGGTGGGTTCCCCTGCCCTGGAGGAAGTAAAATCAGTGCTACAGCCTGAGACCCCTATATTCAATTCTTGACTCTACCCTCTACTTAACTCTGTGACCCTATAGATCAGTCTTTACATTCCAGACTCTTAGTCTGCTATTCTTGGTAACATGAAGGGCCCCCGTATGCTTCCAGGGTCAGCCACACAGGTTAGAAATTCACCTCTTTGGCTAAATTTTGTAGGCATTACTCACAAAACTTAATGTACTGCTGACATTTAACATTCATAATTAGTTTACACATTTAACTTACCAGAGGAAATTAAGATGAATCACTATTGTATTAGGCATATTAAAAAAAAAAGAATGATAATGCATGATTTTTTTCATTGGTGGTTATTTCTAGATACATAGAGGCATTTGGTTAGAAGTTGAATGACTTTCTATCAAGTTAGTGTTTGTAGGACACTTTTAGAATGAATTGATTAATTACATTTTAAAAAATAGAATTCATCTCATTTTTTGGTGGTGTGGCCAAAAGCGGAGGTATGGCTTATTTACAGTAGAGACAGCTTCAGTGAAGCGAGCTCTAACGTGTTAAGTTTACAGTTAGCAATTCCTAGAGAGTTCGTTGCTGTGCTCTGAATTTAAATAAAATAAAGTACGTTTTCAATTTGTGACTCTTTCAAAGCTTGTTTCATTTTCTCTTAAATTTGTATTTACATAAATATCTGGAGTCTAAAACAAGCCAGACTTTTCAATATGAATCTTCTAGTCTATAAATTTACTAAGTAAATATTTTATAGGTTTATAAAACTATATTAGTCTGAAAACGAGAAAAAGAAGATGGATTGTTTTTATTGAGTGCTGCTGCTTTGTTGGAAAGGCTTAGCAGTCGAGCCTCACTTAAATGTATTTTTAAAAAATATATAAATTTGCCTAAATTATGGATCAAATTATGCCTTTCAAAATATATATACCTACCTATTGAAAAGCCTGGCTTAAGATTGTGAGGCTATATAAAGTGCTAGGAAACAGGAGTAATAACCATAGCATTATAAAGAGAGTTATGAATTGTCCCATTGTTTCCAGTTTTTATTTCTTGCATACTTTAGATTAATTTAAATAAACATTTTGCAGAAGATCGGGGATGTCTTGGCATCTCTTAAGTTTTAAATAACTACTTTTATTGCAAATATTTATTTGACGGCATTGTGTTAATGAAATAGTATAAAAATTTAAACAATATTATGCAAGGAGTATTCTGTGAACTTTGTAATACTAAGTATAAATCTTTTCATACAAAATAATTATTTTCTACATATTGTCTGTATCTATGAAAAAAATTTAGTATCATTTGATCTTTTTAAACTCAAACTTATACAAATAAAAATAGTTACCAATGTTGTAATTGGACTTCTTTTTATTGGTTATTTTACCAAACAAAAAATTTTAACTATTGCAGATATCTTACATGGTATCCTGTTGCACTATATACATAATCTTTCAGAATGCTTTTGTGATAATGGAAGCATTTCGTCTATATAAAATGGTTTTTAAATTTAGGATTATTGAAGTTGCTAACTTTTGGAAAGATTTTTATGCTTCTCTTCTTCTTTTACAGTCAGTCACAAGTTTGAGTCATGGACAGTAAATCATGCCTTTCCCCACCAATTCCCCTCACCAGCCCACTACTATCAAGTTGAGTCTGACTCATAATGACCCCCATAGGGTTTCCAAGACTGTAATTCTTCATGGAAGCAGATTGCCTCATTTTCTTCCCGCAGAGCAGCTGGTGGGTTTGAACCACCAACCATCTGGTTAGCAGCCAAATGTCTTACTTTCCCCTCACCAAACCCAGATGGTTAGCAGCTCTTTTCTGTGTTCAAATCATTCTGTTTCCCCTTTCCCGTAAATTTACCTATAAAAATACCTCAAACCTTTTGAACATAGAGCCTCTTTACATTCTTAATAATTAATGAGGACATCAAAAAAATTTATTTATATTTATATGGGCTAGATATATTGATATTTAATCATACTAGAAATCAAAACAAAATTTTCAAATATTAATTTAAAATTAATAACAATCATAAGCCCATTTCATGTAAACATAAATTTTTTTTTTTTAATTTGTATTGTGATTTGGGTGAAAATTTACAGAGCAAATTAACTTTCCATACAGCAGTGGGTTCACATATACTTTGTCTTAATGACATTGACTGCAGTTTCCCACAATGCAATAGCTCACCTCTCATTTCCTCCCCATAGTTACCTCTTCCCTGTAAATAACATTTTAAAAATAAATAAATAAATACTTTTGAAAACAAAATAGCAAGGAGAATGGCATTGTTTTATATTTTTTTGTAGATAATTCTGTGTCTGTTTCTGCATTCAATTTGTTTTGATGTATTGTTGTGAAGTGTAGAAAACCCAGCCTCACACAGATATGTGCTTGAAAATGAAGTATTTTAAGAGCTTTTTCAGATAATTGTGGATATTCATCTTTGATAACACACTGACACTTGAGAGGTGGTAGTTTCATAAAGGTTAATGGCTATGTGGTATCTGAAATCATATTGGCAAGCTCCTCATAACTTTTATATCAAAATCTATTAGTTTATTTTACATTTACAATGTTTCTTTTATCCATGCATGATTTTGTGATATGGCTTTGTTGTTTTGACTATATTTGTTCACTGAGTTATCATTTAGTTACACAATATTTTTTAAAATTACATTTGTTAATGTTATATGAGCTCATCAGAAAAGTCTTTAGGTATTTATAAACTGAAAAGCTCATGATAGCAAATACAAGTTTTCCAAATTTCTTATTTTTGCTTGAAAACTTGAATTTTATCATTGGAAACAAATGCTGTCAGTTTTCCTTGAACTGGGAGACTTCCATTAAATAACAAATTGTGAACAACTAATTTGTCATTCAGTCATTCTTTCAAGTAAAAAATAGTGATACAGTAGTTAAAGCACTTGGTTGTTAACTAAAAGGTTGGTAGTTTGAACCCACCATCTGCTCTGTAGGCAAAAGACTTAGTAGTCTGCTTCCATAAAGATTTACTTCCTGGAAACTCTATGGGGCAGTTCTAGTCTGTCCTGTGTATGCTGTTGAAATTTATGCACCAATCACCAAAGCCAAAGATGAGGAAATTGAATATATTTTACCAATTTCTGCAGTCTGAAATTGACCAAACATGCAATCAAGATGTGTTAATTATCACTAGTAATTGGAATGCAAAAGTTGGAAGTAAGAATCACTGGTAGTTTGGAAATACGGCCTTGGTGATAGAAATAACAATGGAGATTACATGATAGAATTTTGCAAGATCAACGACTTATTCATTGCCAGTACCTTTTTTCAACAACACAAATGGCAGCCATACATGTGGACATCACCAGATGGAGTTCACAGGAATCAGATTGACTACATCTGTGGCAAGAGGCGATGGAGAAGCTCAATACCTTCACCAAAACAAGGCCAGGAGCTGATTGTGGGACAGACCATCAACTGCTCATATGCAAGTTCAAATTGAAGCTGAAGACAATTAAAAGAAGTCCACGAGAGCCAAAATATGACTTTGATTATATCCCTCCTTAATTCAGAGACCATCTAAAGAGTAGATTTGATGCATTGAACACCAGTGACTGAAAATTAGAAGAATTGTGGGTTAGCATCAAGAACATCATCCATGAAGGAAGCAGGTCATTAAAAAGACAGGAAAGGCAGAAAAGACCAAAATGAATGTGAGAAGAGACTCTGAAAGTTGTCTTTGAATGGAGAGTAGCTAAAGCAAATGGAAGAATCGACAGGATAAAAGTCCTGGATAGAAGATTTCAAAGAACAGCTCAACAAGACAAAGTCAGTTATTATAATGAAATGTGCAAAGGCCTGGAGTTAGAAAACCAAAAGGGAAGAACACACTTGGCATTTCTCAAGCTGAAAGAACTGAGGATAAAAAGTAAGCTTCAAATTGCAGTGTTGAACGATTTCATGAGTAATATGTTGAATGATGCAGGAAACATCAAAAGAAGATGGATGGAATACACAGAGTCACTACGCCAAAAAGAATTGGTAGAGGATCATCCATTTCAGGAGGTGGCATATGATCAAGAACCAATGATACTGAAGGAAGTTGAAGCTGCATTGAAGGAATTTGGCTAAAAACAAGGCTCCAGAAATTGATGGAATACCTACTGAGATGTTTCAACAAACAGATGCCCCGCTGGAGGCACTCACTTGGTTATGCCAAGAGATTTGGAAGACAGCTACCTGGCCAACTGACTGGAAGAGATCTATATTTGTACCCATTTCAAAGAAAGGTGATCGTACAGAATGTGGAAATTATCAAACAATATCATTGATATCACATGCAAGTAAAATCTTATTGAAGATAATCCAAAAATGGTTGCAGCAGTATATTGACAGAACTTCCAGAAATGCATGCTGGATTCTGAAGGGGTTATGGAGCAGGGGATATCATAGCTGATGTCAGATGGATCTTGGCTCAAAGCAAAGAATGCCAGAAAGATGTTAGTTGTGCTTTATTGACTATGCAAACACATTCGATTGTGTGGATCATAACAAATTGTGGATGACATTGAGAAGAATGGGAATTCCAAAACACTTAATTGTACTCATGAGGAACCTGTACATAGACCAAGAGGCTGTCGTTCAAACAGAACAAGGGGACACTGCATGGTTTAAAATCAAGAAGGGAGTGTGTCAGGGTTGTATCCTTTCACCTTACTTATTCAATCTGTATGCTGAGCAAATAATCCAAGAAGTTGTAGTATATGAAGAAGAACATGGCATCAGGATTGGAGGAAGGCTCATTAACAACCTGTGATATGCAGATGATACAACTTTGCTTGCTGAAAATGAGGATGACTTGGAGCAATTACTGATGAAGATTAAAGACTACAGCTTGCAGTATGGATTACACCTCAATATAAAGAAAACAAAAATCCTCACAGCTGGACCAATAAGCAACATCATGATGAATGGAGAAAAGATTTAAGTTGTCAAAGACTTCATATTACTTGGTTCTACAATCAACGCCAAAGGAAACAA
>NW_006922017.1:396306-407150 GCF_000298275.1 Orycteropus afer afer | reverse complement strand
GGTGTTGGTGAAGAATGCTGAAAGTACTGTGGACTGTTAAAAGAACTAACAAATCTGTTCCGGAAGAAGTGCAGCCAGAATGCTTCTTGGACCATTCAGCGAGAATGGTCAGACTTTGTCTCACCTACTTTGATCATGTCAGAATGGACCATTCTCTGGAGAAGGATATTATACTTGATAAAGTGGCAGGTCAATGAAAAAGGGGAAGGCCCTCAACAAGATGAATTGACACAGTGGCTGCAGCGATGGGCTCAGGTATAGTAGGGATCGTGAAGCTGGCACAGGACTGGACAGTATTTTATTCTGTTGCACTTAAAGTCACTATGAGTCGGAGATGACTTAACAACAACAGATTTTAAGAAAACCAGTGCTAGAAATTGTGATATAGTCCCTGTTGTAAATAACAAGGTAACTCCAATCAGTATGTTCATATTCAAAGAAAAGACATTGGCTCTCCTTTAAAAGATTGGTGAATATGTGTACATATGAAATTAATGCCTATGTGATTTTTTTTTTTTTTTATTCCCCATTAACCAGCATTTCCAGTGAATTGATTAACCACTGGTCAGGATCACCCTGAATAAAATCCTTTCTCTGCTACCTGTGAGCTAGGAGCAAATTTCCTTCACCATAAAATAGTCTTGTCTTCCATTAGTTGTATTTTGTCTTTGTATGTGAGGCTAGATAATATTATATCAATAAAGCATTTAATTAACCTTTTAGAAATAAGCAATTATAGGTCAGATTTCATAATGATAGTGATGAACCTGTTGGTAATTTGTTGAATGGAATCTGCTTAAAATAAGCAAACTTCTACATTTCCCCAGAATTTTATTTTTCAGAAGTAATATTTCCTGAAGGATGACAGTTACATTAAATATTAGGTTATCTATAAAAATAATTCATTGGGTAATCAGATGCATGAAGATTTGGTAGATGTGGTAGTTCATTGGCATGAATTTTGTCACAGCTAAGAGTATAAGCTGTCATTTATACATGCTTTATGACAGGATGCAAAGGCACCATGAGAACAAAGAATTTGGATTCTTAGCCTGGCTCACAAGTCACCATGAGTCAGTGAAAATTCTGTTCCTAACTCTCTGGCAATGGGTATGTACGATGAGTGAGTTATTTATTTTTTCTAGAACTAAGAAATTAATTCACACCCTCAGTCTGTTGAGGCAATCTGGCAGAATGAGTGACTTGGACAAGACAGCTTTGTCTGTGACCAAATTATTAAGAAACTCATCAACAATATTTTTACCAAGATCTGTCCCTAGCACAGTTGACCAACCCCGACATTGTTAAATATACAAAGATCGCTCCAGGTTCATGATTCTATAATAATCACATATTTGTAATCAATAGTAATACCTAGTTTCATAGATCTTTCCTTTTTTCTTTCTAAAAATATTAAGAGTGTATGATGTGCCACAAAAGAGCTCTGGTAGCACAGTGACTAAGGCATCTGACTGCTAACCAGAAGGTTGGTTGTTCAAACCCACCAACCACTCTGCAGAAGCAAGACTGGGCAATCTACTTCCGTAAAGATTTACTGCCTGGGAAACCCAGTGGGGGTTGCTATGAGTCAGAATCGACTCGATGGCAGTGTGTTTTTTTTGTTGTTTTTTTTTGTAAGTGCCACACATTGTTTTTGAATGAGGGATTCCATAGTGAATACAACAGGAAAAAAAAAATTGTTACCGATTCTTAAATTCTTGTTGTTGTTGTTAAGTGCCATCGAGTCGGACCCGACTCATAGCAACCCCTCCTTGGGTTTCCAAGGCAGTATCACTGTGGAAGTAGATTGCCCCATCTTCCTCCAAGAAGTGGCTGGCTGGTGGGTTTGAACTGCCAGCCTTCTGATTAGCAGTCAAGTGCCTTAGCCACTATGCTGCCAGAGCTCCCTCTTAAATTCTAGTAGGGGAATATATGTAAAATTTGGTGTAAATAGTAGTAAGTACTAAGGGGGCCAAAAAAGTGAATGCAGTGCAGTGAATTACTTAATGTGAGCCTTCTAGCCATAGTCTTTGACTCTCATCAGATGACTAGATGAGACTATGCAGATGTGAGGTGTTTTTGGCCCACCAAGGGGATTGGATAGTTTACTAATAATATAAATATAGTACATGGCACCCATATGGTAGTGAGAACATGCAAATAATGTGTATCGAACTCTAACATGGGGATTCATCAGTTTTGCCATCCACTATGCTTGAAATAAGGAGCTCTGGTGGCATAGTGCCTAAGGTATTTGACTGCTAACCAGAAGGTTGGTGATTTAAACCCACCAGCTACTCCATGGAAGGAAGACAGGGCAACCTGCTTCCGTAAAGATTTACCACCTCAGAAACCCAATGGGGGTCGCTATGAGTCAGAATCGACTCAATGGCAGTAAGTTTTTGTTTGGTTTAGGCTTAAAATGAGCCATCCCAGTGGCAGAAGGAGGAATCTTGCTATCATTAAGAAAGAAGAGCCAGGAGTGGAGAGTGCCCTTTGGACCCAAGATCCCTGTGCTGAACTTCCTGGATCCTGAAGAAAGAAAGAGAGCTGTAACCTTTGCTGAGATAGCAAGAGACTGGGATGCAGCAGCAGAGTCAGCAGAACCAGGAGACCAGCGTGAGAACAGAGTAGCATGTTTTCCAGCCCACAGAGTGAGAAAGCTGAATGCCTTTGGACAGGAAGCTTGCTAGTAGAGTGGATTGTTTCTTTGGACACCTATCGGCAGAGCTAGAGGAGCTTTGTAACACTTGCTTGAAAAGGGCAGAAGCTGAGGCCAGAGAGAAGTGTGCATATAGCATGGCTGAGAAGCTGTCCCAGTTGAAGAAGTGCATCCTAAATTGTTTCTGATCCTGAACCGTAAACTGTACTTCTAGTAAATCCCACAATCTTGAGTGTTGTCTGTAAGTTCTGTGTGGCCATTGCAATCCATTATTGAACCTAGAAGAGGAGAAGAGAGTGCCATAGGAGGGATGGTTGTCAGAATTGGTAAAAAGGGTCAAGACACGTCAGACCTCCACTCATAGGAATCACCCTTAAGCTGTTATCTTTCTGTCTTCCCCCTTAGAAGTTAGGAGTTAGAAGTCAGAGGAGGTCAGATGCTGAGGCCTCCATGCCTTTTTTCTGCAGTGAGGAAGCGGACAGGAATACTGTTGATTGGGAGTGATGATGAAATTCTTACAAACTGACCACGGGAGGTCTCATTAAGAAGATCACTTCTTGAATGAAGAAAACCAAAGACGCATGGAAACAATTAGTCCAAAGGACTGGTACACTGTGTGATCCTCAGCCTAGATGACTATGAAACCAGGAGAACTAGATAGTGCCCGACTACTACTGTCAGCTACTGAGAGGGGGATGTATGTAGGAGATACTAGGTAGAGTGGGAGAACAATGTGGAACAAAACTCAAAATCACTAAAAAAAAAAAGGGGGACCAGGTTTGCTGGTCTTATAGAGCCTGGTGGAATCCCTGAGACTATGGCCCCTAGCTGCCTTTCAAATCTGGAATTGAACCTACTCCTATGCCTTCCAGCCAAACAACAGACAGGCATATGAGCTGAACATTTACATTAGGTGGATACACTTCTTGGAGAGATCAATCACAGGAGAACAGAAGGGCTGTGTATGCACAGGGAGACAGCTCAGGGGGCAGGAGTGCATGGAAGGGAAGGACACTAGACACTAGGAAGAGGTAACTATGGGGAGGAAGTGGGAGGGGAGCTGTTGCATTGTGGTGAATTGTGGTCAATGTCATGAGACAAAGTGTATGTGAACTGCTGCCTGGAAGATGGATTTGCTCTGTAAACTTTCACCCAAATCACAAAAAAAAAAATTAAAAATAAAATCACTTCTTGAGTATAAACTCCTAACAGAAAAATACATTCTAGAAGAGATAGTCAGTTAGAAAATTGTTAAGGATTCTTAATCTGGGTTCCACAAACTCCTGGTCCACTGGTTTGTATGAGGAAATACTACATCTTAGTGACAATAAATGAAAATTTAGCCTTTTTCCCAATCATGAACGTATGATGTAATAATGTTTGTAGAATCAGAAACTTTGTCACGAATAGATATCATAGGTATCTTTATATCTTTACACATGTAGAAATCTCAACATACTGTTTATGCTCATCACTACCTGTCCATTCTGGTAGGTACTATCCCTGCCACTAAGGCTTACTAATTAATGCTTTAATAAAAAAGCACATGTATCAACACTTTAAAAAAATATGTGGATTGATACTTATATTTCAGAATAATCAATTCCCTTGTATTTCTACATATTATGTTTTATGAATTTTAAACATTTTGAGAAAGGGCCAAGATTTTACTAGATTGCCAGAGGAGGTTTATGGCATGAAAATATTAAGCTTGGTGTAATCCCTTATCGAGAACTTTCTTCCACCTCCCACAGGTGCAGAGCATTCCTCCTTTGTTTCCCTCAGAAGGTGCTGAAATACATCCTGAGCAGATGGGGCAGGTTTTCTGGATCTCTCTATAGAGTTCGAATGGTGGAAGCTCCTTTGTAGCTTCTTATTTCATGCAGACAGCACACTATTAAAATACTTGGAAGATAAAGTAGCAAGTCATGCAGAAATTTTGCTTCCTAGAAAATGACAATTGAATACTTCACAGAAGATCAGCTTTTAGACTTCTCTGAAAGATATTTTGAGAACTTTAAGGCAGTGCTGTTTATTTTATGGGAATGAATGAGACAAATTCTGAGAACCTGCTCGTCTCACTGACTCACACCAACCTGTTACTCATCTCCCCACTGTGGTGCTGACCAAGTAAGTCTGTCCACATTGGGAAGTTAAGAACTATATACCATGATCTCTTCCCCTTGAGCAGCCTGTGGGAAATAAGACAGAATATATGCACTAAACTGTTTTAGCAAGGCAACCATGGCATAACGCTGAGAACCTCCCAGGCAGCTAAAAGGGTGTGGGGTGAGCAAGAGTTAAGTAGGAAGTTAAGGGAATTTTGCCCTGCTGCTACATGTTCTGTGCTTTAGATCTCTTTGAATATATTCTGTCTTTCATCAGGAGTAAAATACTAAAATTCACAACATCTTGCTGTTGCTGGAGCCTGTGAGAATAAAGTGTTAATGCTGTAATTTTCACATTCGACAAACTTTATGCTTGTGTCTTAAATGGAGTGAAGTCAGTGCTGTGTTGTTAAACCTCTTGGATTGTAGCTTCAATTGTGTCCTTAAATTCTGACAAATAGATGCTTCAGTAGTGTGATGAAAGTTGGGAGGCCTGTTCATTCACTTACATTATTTCCCTTTACAGGTTAGTAAAAGATGCTCCTTGGGATGAAGTCCCACTTGCTCACTCCCTGGTTGGTTTCGCCACTGCCTATGACTTCTTGTACAACTACCTGAGCAAGACGCAACAGGAGAAGTTTCTTGAAGTGATTGCCAATGCCTCAGGCTATATGTATGAAACCTCATACAGGAGGGGATGGGGATTTCAGTACCTGCACAATCATCAACCCACCAACTGCATGGCTTTGCTCACAGGAAGCCTCGTCCTGATGAATCAAGGTGCGTCTGGACACAGTATGGGGATGCCTGAACTGACATCCGTCGTAGTTGCCATGTCGTGAGCAGTGCATTTTTACAATTATTCTTGAGGACATGTTCATACTTGGATCCTAACTAAGCCCTTGAGATGAAGTAATACGTAGAGCATCTCTTAGCTAATTGAGAGACATCTTTTCTTCTAAATTTTGTTTGTTATATTAGCCTGTAAGTTATTTAATTATGGTTTATGAATGTCCTAGACCATGTTCCTTATAGCACAGGGTCAGTGGTGAATATTCATTTTTTCAGTGAATTTTTTTGGCAAAGACAGCCAAATGGTGTTTTTAAAAGCAAATTAGGTGGTTTATTACTTGAAGTGAATGTTCCTAGGACATAGCTGTAGCAAACTATCACTACTCGTCTTTCTCTAAAGACTTAAAACAACCACTGTAGATCATTTAGGTCAAAGTTAGAAGTGACTGTTGTGGATTGTACAGCTGCCTTATTGCATGACATAATTGACAGTATTTAATTTTCTTTGTTTTTATAGTTCTGACTTTACCACAACTCCTATAGAAGTCTGTAAATGACTGAATAGATTGTAGTTTTAAAAAGCAGCCTTTAAATCATAACTAATAGAATATTAAATATATACATGAAGCTAGCATTCTGAAATAATATAACTTTTGACTATATTCACCATAAAAATTAGGAAGCATTTTATTTAATTCTCACATCAACCATATGAGGTAGCCAGGCCATGGACCCAGTTGTATCCAACTTCAAAGTTCAATCTCATTCCACCCTATTTTGTGGTCTCTCTAGGATAGAAATTGAGTTGATAGTAACCTAAGACTGGAAAGGGACTTTTCATCCTAGCTTCATTTGCCTCCTATCCTCACAAAGTTAAAAACAAAATAAAATCAAACACTATTAAGACCCAATACAAAAACCCACCACCAAAACCACTTAATAAATATCAAGACCCATAAAAAGACATCATCATGAAATGATGGAAAGAACCTTAAATGAACCAGACCTCAGCTTGGGACCTTGGACTTTAATCCAGGGTACTTTTATTTCCTTGAAATAAAACTTACTTCTTTATTCTGTGGGATAGCTAAAATTGTTCCAAAAAATAAGCAGGCACCTAAAAAACTGATTCGGGTTGCATCAAAATACGTAGTTCTTTCTGGGCAAGAGTTTTTATATGCATTTATTTTCTGAATAAAGTGAGGGATTGCTCTGAAATACGCTCTTCCAAGATCCCCTATAAGCAATGCACACATTTATAAGAAGACTGGGCAGAAAGAAGGGTGACATCCATGGTCCTTACTTTGTTGGCACGCTTACTCTAATTTCAGGAGATACTCCTGCCAGGCTGTGTCAGTAAATCGACACCCACCAAGGCCAGGCCTTGTAGCTGTTGACTGAGGTAGCTTAGTATGCACCTGTAGCTTCCATTGAACTCACATCAAATACCAAAAGAGGGAGAATAGAATTATCTCTGTGCTCGGCCATGCCTGAGGCTTCGTGCACAGGAGCCACAAGGAGCACATGTAAAGCGTTTATGAAACAGTTGGAAGAAGATAGCGTGAAATGTTCAATTGCACAAGAGTTATAATAGTCCCATGGAATGAAATGAGGTATCGTGAAGAAACGCTTTATTAAGTATCAAATGAGTATATTCAGTGTGACTTCAGGAGAATGAGCTCTTATGTGAGTTGAGAAAAGGTCTTGGAACTTTGAAGGATAGGTAGAATTTGGGTAAGTGAAGATAAGAAAGAACATTCCAAGCAAGGTGTATGGATGGTAGAAAACTACAGGGCATCGTGTCAGTAACAACACTACCAGTACCTTGTATTGACAGAGGATTTACAGCTTAAAATATATGTTGGTAGACATTGCATCATTATAAGGAACAGTTAAGGAAAATGAAGTAGTGTGATAGCCAGAGAACAGTGACTATAGAGCCTGATTTTAAATGTAACATTGATGTCTGGTTGGATATGTGAGAAAAAATAAAGTTCATCAGCATTTTAAACATGAATGATTAGAGAAATTGAAGAGTAGCCAGAAGCCTGGCGAGTCAGGTATGGATGGAGCTGACAGAAGGAGCCAGGGTTCAGTTGTCAGCTCTGCACAGCTGATACTGGGAGGAGCACTGCCCTCCTTTAGATGGGAGCCAAGTGTTTGACTGAAACTTGGGATTTTGGCCAGGAGCTGGTGGTACTTGGGCCTTTAGAAGCCCCCACACCCAGCACACCTAGTAGGCCTTATGGAGGGTTCAGCACTGATGATGACATATATGGTTTGTGGGAGTGAGGCAGGAAGGTTCCACCCACATTAGGAGGCAATGAGCTTAATTTTATCACCAGGGATTGTGTGGTTTGAAAACAAAAAGCAAAACAACACAAATCCTAAATTCCAAGACCTAGGTTTGGGTCAAAGTTCTGTTCATTTTTAGTTGTACACCAGAAATCTTAGACAAAGCAGTGTTTCTGAAGCTTGAATTTCTCAGATCTTATATTGAGGTAATAATGGATCACTGGATTACTAAAATGATTAAGTAAGGGTATGTGCAGTGCTGTGTAATTATAAATGTTATAGAAATGAGAGGAGTTGTTCCTGATAATTAAAACCGAGACTCATAAGAATTATAGAAAACTAGTGTTTCTGAGTCAAAACAATCTTATAAAACTTTGTAGACCTTTAATTTTCAGTTAAGGAGATTGAAAAATGTGACACCTTAAAGAAGTGCTTAGACAAAATCATGCAGTTAATTTTTGGCATGTTCAAGACTCCTAGTTGATTTTTCTTTTGCCCTTAGATTCCTACTTCTGTGGCCTCTCCAGCCTGTGGGATCTAAAGGCACATGAAGGATGAGAGGTTGTCTCTAGCTATAATACACATCGAAGACTATCCATTTAGCTTTGCTACTATTCACAGCTTATTACAAATTTTATAAAGTAATAGTGAAAGTTTTGTATGATGGTATTTTCTAGTATCATTAATTTAGGGAATTTGTCTCAAAATACAAATCTTTTCTTGGAGACATCAAATTATATGCAATTTGTGATCTTAGATGTGATATTATTTCAGTTTATTAAATATTGAGAAATGACTGATATTCATATTAAAATTTATCTTTCCATAATTAATAAATAACTTGTATTTAAGAACCTTATAACTTACATTATGAATCCATCAAAACCTGGGTTAAAGAAAAAAGGCCTGGTGATCTTCTCCTCCAGAAATTACAGTAAAGATGACCTTATGGAGTTCTTGTCCTGGCTCTTACTTTTTAAAGATATATACCTAGTAACGGAATTACTGGGTCAAATGGTATTTCTAATTCCAGCTTGTTAAGGAATCACTATACTGCTTTCTACAGTGGTTGTATCATTTTACAGTCCCACCAGCAGTGTATGATAGTTCCAATCTCTCCGAATCCTTGCTAGCATTTGTTATTTTCTGTCTTGTTGAACTTTGCTACTAGTTCTGGGGCAAGATGGTATCTCATTGTTGTTTTGATTTGCATCTCTCTAATGGCTAATGGGGAGCTCTGGTAGCATAGTGGCTAAGGCACTTGACTGCTAACCAGAAGGCTGGAGGTTCAAACCCACCAGTCGCTCCTGGGAAGGAAGATGGGGCAATCTACTTCCTTAGTGATACTGCCTCAGAAACCCAAGGAGGGGTCGTTATGAGTCGGGTCTGACTTGACAGCACATAACAACAACAACAACAATGGCTAATGATTGTGAGCATTTCTTCACATGTTTGTTGGCCACCTGAATACCCTCTTTGATGAAATGTCTATTTGTGTCTTCTGGCCATTAATTGGATTATTTGTCTTTTTGTTGTTGAGGTGTTGGAGTTTTCTATAAATTCTACAGATAAGTCTTTTGTCAGATACGTCATTGCTGAATGTTTTTTCCCAATCTGTAGTTTCTCTTCTGAATCTTCTGGAGAAGTCTTTGGAAGCACAGAAAATTTAATTTTTAGAAGGTCCCATTCATCTAGCTTATCTTCAGCTGTTTGTGCATTTTAGATTATGCTTGATAGTCTATTTATGCCATTATTGTTGTTGTTGTGTTATTATGTGCCATCAAGTCAGACCCGACTCATAGTGGCCCCTGCTTGGGATTCAGAGGTGGTATCACAACGGAAGTAGGTTGCCTAACCTAAATTTGCCCCTAGTTTTTCCTTGAGGAATATTATAGTTTTAGGTTTCACTTTTAAGTCTTTGATCCATCTGGAGTTAGTTTTTGTGTGTGATGTGAGGTACAGGTCATGCAAATGGATATCCAGGTTTGCCAGCACCATTTATGAGACAGACATTCTCTTCCCCATTTAATGGATTTCTGCCCTTTGTCAAAGATCAGCTGACCATTGGTCAGTGGACTATTTCTGGGTTCTCAATTCTATTCCCTTGATCTGTATGTCTGCCATTATACCAGTATCAGACAGTTTTGACTACTGTGGCTGTATAGTAGATTTTGAGATCCGGCAGTGTGAGACCTCCTACTTTGTTCTTCTTCAATAGTGCTTTGCTTATCCTAGGTCTCTTTCCTTTCCATATAAAGTTAGTGATTGGTTTTTTCATATCCTTAAAGAATGTTGATAGGATCTGGATTGGGATTGCATCGAAAGTATAGATTGCTTTGGGTAGAATTGACATTTTCACAATGTTCAATCTTCCTATCCACGAGCATGGTATGTTCTTCCATTTATGTTGATCTCTTATGGTTTCTTGAAGTAGTCTTTTATAGTTTTCTTTGTACAGGTCTTTTATGTCCCTGGTAAGCTTTATTCCCACATATTTAATTTTTTTAGTGGCTATTGTAAATGGTATTGATTTCCTTATTTCTTTTTCAGCAATCTCTTTGCTGGTGTAAAGGAATCCAACTGATTTTTGCATGTTGATCTTGTGTCCTGACATGATGCTAAATCTCTCAGTTAGTTCCAGTAGATATTTTTACTGAGTTTCTTGGGTTTTCTAGGTATAGGATCTATGTTGTTGTTGTTGTTGTTGTTGTAATGTGCCATTGAGTCAGACCCGACTCATAGCGACCCCTCCTTGGGTTTCCGAAGCAGTATCACTACAGAAGTAGATTGCCCAACCTTTCTTCCAAGGAGTAGCTGGTGAGTATCATCAGCAAATAGAGATAGTTTGAGTTCTTTCTTACCAATTTGATGCCTTTGATTTCCCTTTTTTGCCTTATTGCCCTGGCTATGACTTCCAATACGATGTTGAATAGTAGCTGGTGGGTATCATCAGCAAATAGAGATAGTTTGAGTTCTTTCTTACCAAT